>NC_143030.1:66577398-66667398 GCF_057628025.1 Oncorhynchus mykiss | reverse complement strand
AATTTGATTTGTCACATGTGCCAAATACAACAGGTGTACAACCGTGAAATGCTTATTTACAAGCCCTTAACCAACAATGCAGTTTTAAGAAAAATAATTAAGAAAATATTTACTAAATAAACTGAAGTTAAAATAGTAACACAATAAAATAACAGTGAGGCTATGTACAGCGGATACCGAGTCAATGTACAGGTTAGTTAAGGTAATTGAGTGAATATGTACATGTAGGTAGATAATTAACAGCGAGTAGCCGCAGCGGGGGGAGTCAAAGCAAACAGACTGGGTGGCCATTTGATTAACTGTTCAGCAGTCTTATGGCTTGGGGGTAAAAGCTGTTAAGGAGCCTTTTGGACCTAGTCTTTGTGCTCCGAAACCACTTGTCAAAAGGCCACGAGTCTTTTACAATTTTTAGGGCCTTCTTCTGACACCACCTGGAGGTCAGTGAGGTCCTGGATGGCAGGAAGCTTGTCCCCAGTGATGTACTGGGCCGTGCACTTTCCTCTGTAGTGCCTTGCGGTCGGATGCCGAGGAGTTTCCATACCAGGCAGTGATGAAACCAATCAGGATGCTCTCGATGATGAGCTGTAGGACTTTTTGAGGATCTGAGGACCCATGCCAAATCTTTTCAGTCTCCTGAGGGGGAATAGTGGTTGTTGAATGACAAATTAGAAAGTGTTGTGAGCCAGCTGCCATCAGAAATAGAACTAAAATGATGTTCACATTCATTGTAATGCTATAGCAAAGATTATATTTGAGTAAAAAAAATTGCTGATCTTTTTTGTTGTTGTTTCCCTTCTCTTTCACGTGGATGGCCCTCACCTGTATCCATCTCTCAACTGTGATCCATCACCAGGTAAGAAATAATGAGTCATTGTCATATTGAGCTGTTGATACTCATCCTATGGTTTTCAACTTTTTGTTAAGGCAGATCTTGATAAGGAAACATTTTGAAGCAGTTTCTCCTCTGACAGACAGTACTTATCAGGGAATGACTAACAGCTACTTCATCTAATGTGACCTTGTTTGGTACAGTAGCTCACCAGTTCAATGGGTCTAATGGAGGGCTTCAGTAACACAACCCTCCTTTTCATTCTCTCTCTTTGACGGTCTCCCCTTTCCTGTGAACTTCTTGACCATGCCCTTAGGAAACTGGTGATGCAAATATGGAATCTCTCCACTTCATTCATACATGGAGGGTTTTAGTTAACTCTTAAGTTTGAAAGCCAAGCTCATTCTGGCACTCGTTCTGACAGTTACAATGCATTACATTACTGGCAGTTGGCTCCTTAAAAAGCTTCAAAATTGTATTTTCAGTAGTTTAACCCAGCATGATTTGCTTTCCTCTGTGTAGCTGTTGTTGTGTTACTGTGAAACGGTACACACACACACACTCTGACCAGTCCCTCCAGGATTCTGGAGTAAAGGAAATCATTAGCAAAATCAACAATTCCCTGCACATTATACGAGGTCTTGCAAATCACCCACTATTTCCTCATAAAACAGTTCAATCTTCTCTGTTGTATAAAACATGCAGAGTGATGAGGTGTTCAGTCCCAGGGTCCTGAGCTTGGTGATGAGCTTGGAGGAGACTTATGGTGTTGAATGCTGAGCTGTAGTCAATAAACAGCATTCATACATAAGTATTACATTTTTCCAGGTGGAGTGCAATAGGGATTGCGTCATCTGTTGATCTGTTGGGGCGCTATGCAAATTGGAGTGGGTCCAGGGTGTCTGGGATGATGGTGTTTATGTGAGCCATGACCAGCCTTTCAAAGCAATTCATGGCTATAGATGTGAGCGATACGGAGTGATCGTCATTTAAGTAGGTTACCTTAGCGTTCTTGGGCACGGGGACTGTGAAAATGTCAGTGAAGACACTTGTCCTGGTATTCCGTCTGGCCCATGGCCTTGCGAATGGTAACTTGTTTAAAGGTCTTACTCACATTGGCTACGATGAGCGAGATCACACAGTCGTCCAGAATAGCTGGTGCTCTCATGCATGGTTCAGTGTTGCTTGCCTCGAAGTGAGCATAGAAGGCATTTAGCTCATCTGGTAGGCTCGCGTCACTTGGCAGTTTGTGGCTTGGTTTCCCTTTGGGATCCGTGATAGTTTGCAGGCCCTGGCACATTCATGAAGCGTCAGAGCCGGTGAAGTAGTATTCGGTCTTAGTCCTGTGATGATGCTTTACCTGGCTCGTCGGAGGTTGTAACGGGATTTCTTTTAAGCGTCTGGATTAGTGTCCCGCTTCTTGAAACCGCCAGCTCTAGCATTTATCTCAGTGTGGCTGTTGCCTGTAATCCATGTCTTCTGGTTATAGTATGTGCTAGCACAGGTCACTGTTGGGATAATGTCGTCGATGCGCTTATTATTGAAGCCGGTGACTGATGTGGTAAACTCCTCAATGTGATTAGATGAACCTCTGAACCTTCCAGTCTGTGCTAGCGAATCAGTCCTGTAGCTTAGCATCCTTTTCATCAGACCACTTCCTTATTGAGCGCATCTCTGGTACTTCCTGTTTGAGTTTTTGCTCGTAAGCAGGAGGATAGAGTTATGGTCTGATTTGCCAAAGGGAGGGTGAGGGAGGGCCTTTATGTGTTTCTGTGTGTGGCGTAAAAGTGAGACGTGACATTTCAAGGACTTGATGCAGAACATGTCTTCTCTATTTGCCGGCTGGCTTCAAGTACAGTAGGCTACAGTCCTCTCAGTGGTGGTTAAGTTTAGCCACTTCAGAATCAATCATGCTGTCAACATAGTGAAACCATACATGACAGAAGATCAGCATGTGTCATAAGTATGACGAGTCCTTGATGACATTTGTATGAATGGAGCAACACCATTCCCTGGTTAAAAAACCTGCACAGGTGCACTTAGCTCCCAACGGGCTCTAGGAAGATTGATGCCCCACAGTGCTTTGGTTGCCTCTCTTTCTCTACCTCTGTCTCTCTCCCTCTACCGCTGTCTCCATTCACCATGTCAGAGAGGGGCCCTTACGCAGCCTGCCCTGAACAATACTGAAAGCTGAAAATTCATTCAGATGCTAATCTAATGTTGACTCTCTCCCAGTGTGGTTCAGCTCTATTCAGGCAGAGGTTGGATAGTGGGTCATATCTCACTACGCTACTAGACAGTGCTTATTATTATTTTATCTTATTTACTTTTGCAACCTGAGCTTCTTCCTCCTACCCTTTCACCTTTCCCCCTTTCTCTCACTATTCACCCTCTCTCTCACTATTCCCCCTCTCTCTCACTATTCACCCTCTCTCTCTCTCGTGTTCTACTCTCTCACTATTTACCCTCTCTCTCTCTCTCCTGTTCTACTCTCTCACTTTTCACCCTCTCTCTCTCTCTCCTGTTCTACTCTCTCACTATTCACCCTCTCTCTCTCCTGTTCTACTCTCTCACTAGTCACCCTCTCTCTCTCTCTCTCCTGTTCTACTCTCTCACTATTCACCCTCTCTCTCACTATTCACCCCCCCTCTCTCTCTCTCTCTCTCTCCTGTTCTACTCTTTCTCTCACTATTCACCCTCTCTCTCTCTCTCTCCTGTTCTACTCTCTCACTATTCACCCTCTCTCTCACTATTCACCCTCTCTCTCTCTATTCACCCTCTCTCTCTCTCCTGTTCTACTCTCTCACTATTCAACCTCTCTCTCCTGTTCTACTCTCTCACTATTCACCCCCTCTCTCTCCTGTTCTACTCTCTCACTATTCACCCTCTCTCGCTCTTGTTCTACTCTCTCTCACTTTTCACCTTCTCTCTCTCCTGTTCTACTCTCGCACTATTCACCCTCTCTCTCTCCTGTTCTACTCTCTCACTATTCACCCTCTCTCTTGTTCTACTCTCTCACTTTTCACCCTCTCTCTCTCTCTCTCCTGTTCTACTCTCTCACTTTTCACCCTCTCTCTCTCTTCTAATTCTCTCCCTCTGTGCTTCCACTCTATTTTTGTGCTCTATCTCTCTCTAGTCTTTTTAGAGAGGGATAAAGTTAACTTCTTGACACCATGTGCCGTATCTAATATTTATACGGTGTACGTAGGCGGATGGGATGCCAAGAGAGCAGGGCCTAGCGCAGACAGGCAGCTGGAAGGTGATTTGAATATGCAGTGTTCTGTCACTTGATCTGACTTTTGCTCAGTGATAGCACACTGAACACGCTATGATGCTAATCTTTTGAAGCTCCTCCCCTCCTGTTCTCCCCTCTGTCTGTTTTTCCATTCATCCTTGTTATTGTTCTCATTCAAAGAGACCCTAGAGCTAGTAGCATCCAGTATGTGCTGCAGCTCCTCTAACACTCCTGAGAATTCAATTATTCTATTTATTTTTTCTTCCTCCTGCTCTCGAACCTGTAATACATTTTTATGATTCTTCAAAACAATGTGCCGGAATCATAAATCCTACCTTGTGTTCATTTCACACTCTCTACTCCTCAGAATGACTCTGCCATGGGCAGTGAAGGAGGACATACTGTATATGACTAGCATCAATCACGGTCTGATTTCCATGTCTGTTTGCCCATAGCCCAGGGTTTGGGTTTGTAGGATCAGATAGATGTTGTTCCTGTCTGTCGTTACTGTTTACCACCTTTGCCTTTCGGTCTCTTAAAGCAGCCATTTTATCTTCCTTCTCCATCTCCTCTGCCCTTTATCAATGTAAGGAGAGAGCAGAGAGAGAGAGAGCTGTCTGCTCTGCTTTATTTGATCCCCATAAAATAAAAAGTATCCTACAGTATGTCCCATTTGTCTACTCTATTACAGTGGGGCAAAAAAGTATTTAGTCAGCCAACAATTGTGCAAGTTCTCCCACTTAAAAAGATGAGGCCTGTAATTTTCATCATAGGTACACCTCAACTATGACAGACAAAATGAGAAAAATAATCCAGAAAATCACATTGTAGGATTTTTTATGAATTTATTTGCAAATTATGGTGGAAAATAAGTATTTGGTCACCTACAAACAAGCAAGATTTCTGGCTCTCATAGACCTGTAACTTCTTCTTTAAGAGGCTCCTCTGTCCTCCACTCGTTACCTGTATTAATGGCACCTGTTTGAACTTGTTATCAGTATAAAAGACACCTGTCCACAACCACAAACAGTCACACTCCAAACTCCACTATGGCCAAGACCAAAGAGCTGTCAAGACCTGCACCCAGCTGGGAAGACAATCTGCAATAGGTAAGCAGCTTGGTTTGAAGAAATCAACTGTGGGAGCAACTATTAGGAAATGGAAGACATACAAGACCACTGATAATTTCCCTCGATCTGGGGCTCCACGCAAGATCTCACCCCGTGGGGTCAAAATGATCACAAGAACGGTGATCAAAAATCCCAGAACCACACGGAGGGACCTAGTGAATGACCTGCAGAGAGCTGGGACCAAAGTAACACACTACGTCGCCAGGGACTCAAATCCTGCAGTGCCAGAGGTGTCCCCCTGTTTAAGCCAGTTTGCTATAGAGCATTTGGATGATCCAGAAGAAGATTGGGAGAATGTCATATGGTCAGATGAAATCAAAATATAACTTTTTGGTAAAAACTCAACTCGTCGTGTTTGGAGGACAAAGAATGCTGAGTTGCATCCAAAGAACACCATACCTACTGTGGAGCATGGGGGTGGAAACATCATGCTTTGGGGCTGTTTTTCTGCAAAGGGACCAGGACGACTGACCCGTGTAAAGGAAAGAATGAATGGGGCCATGTATCGTGAGATTTTGAGTGAAAACCTCCTTCCATCAGCAAGGGCATTGAAGATGAAACGTGGCTGGGTCTTTCAGCATGACAATGATCACAAACACACCGCCCGGGCAACGGAGGAGTGGCTTCGTAAGAAGCATTTCAAGGTCCTGGAGTTGCCTAGCACGTCTCCAGATCTCAACCCCATAGAAAATCTTTGGAGGGAGTTGAAAGTCTGTGTTGCCCAGCAACAGCCCCAAAACATCACTGTTCTAGAGGATATCTGCATGGAGGAATGGGCCAAAATACCAGCAACAGTGTGTGAAAACCTTGTGAAGACTTACAGAAAATGTTTGACCTCTGTTATATACCCTTTGTTGGCAATTACAAAGTATTGAGATCAACTTTTGTTATTGACCAAATACTTATTTTCCACCATAATTTGCAAATAAATTCATAAAAAATCCTACAATGTTATTTTCTGGATTTTTTTCTCATTTTGTCTGTCATAGTTGAAGTGTACCTATGATGAAAATTACAGGCCTCTCTCATCTTTTTAAGTGGGAGAACTTGCACAATTGGTGGCTGACTAAATACTTTTTTACCCCACTGTATGTGACAGATGTGGCTTTATATAGATCAACAAGTCCAGTATTGATGGACTATTACAAAATGTATGGTTAATTAATGGTGTCTGCTGCCCATATTGTATGTGCTGTCCTGTAGTCCTACCTGTTGACTCTAACACGCAATGCTGCTGTCTATCTAGATAGGATGGTAATAGAGGCATCTTTTACTGTATCCTTGTTTCTCTGTGACATAATGTGTGAGATTTGTTGTGAAGAGTTTTGAACCAGGCATCTAGACATGTAAGCCTCTCCTTCTGCCTGTGTGTGTTTGCTGTTTGTTTGTGTGTGTTGGCTGTCTGTGGTGTGTGTTTACTTGCCATGTGTACATGAGTGTATATTGGCGAGTAAGTGACATCAGGCTTGTCCAGATTAATACCCTACATAAGTGATGAGGATGTTTATCTCTGAGCCCCCACCATGAGCGCATCATTCATCCATCCATCCCTCCATCGCCACCCACCTGCTCACCATTTATTAACAGTGAGGTAGGTAGCGTTCGGGCCAGTGACTCCTCAGAGGAGCAGAGGTAGAGAATTAATAGTGTTAAGCTGTCAGGCTGTGAATAAAACCAAAGACATTAAAGAGAGCTTGAGATAACTTCGGAAGGAAGGACAGAAGGAAGGAAGGAAGGAAGGGTTGTTAATTCACATGAGAAGACTAATGTGCATCCTAATAAATGGAGGGTTTTGCTATCTCCATGCTTAGCTTAGATCTATCATTGGAGCTATCAGAACTCCAGATGACAACGTCAATCATAACAGACTGAGTACACCAGGTAGAGGAATAATGCCCTTGACTTTACCACATGCAGTAGGCCTACATGGGGGTCCCAATATACCAAGTCAAGGTTATGAAATACAAATATTAACAAACACATTTGGAAAATGAACACTATATTGAAACTATTGTCTTTGACTCCAAAACTAACTAAAACGAGGCAACAAATTTCAGTTATTTACCATAGCTCCGGCCTTAGGCCAATCAGTGTCATTTTGTAAATGCCGGCTCTCTATGGCAAGATGTATGTCATAATTGTTTTATTTCACCTTTATTTAACCAGGTAAGCCAGTTGAGAACAAGTTCTCATTTACAACTGCGACCTGGTCAAGATAGAGCAAAGCAGTGCGACACAAACAACACAGAGTTACACATGGGATAAACAAACGTACAGTCAATAACACAATAGAAAAAGTCTATATACGGTGTGTGCAAATGTAGTAAGATTAGGGAGGTAAGGCAATAAATAGGACATAGTGGTGAAATAATGACAATTTAGCATTAACACTGGAGTGATAGATGTGCAGAAGATGAATGTGCAAGTAGAGATACTGGGGTGCAAAGGAGCAAAAAAATAAATAACAATATGGGGATGAGGTAGTTGGGTGGGCTATTTACAGATGGGCTATGTACAGGTGCAATGATCTGTAAGCTGCTCTGACAGATGATGCTTAAAGTTTTGTGAGGGAGATAAGTCTCCAGCTTCAGTGATTTTTGCAATTCGTTCCAGTCATTGGCAGCAGAGAACTGGAAGGAAAGGCGGCCAAAGGGGGAGTTGGTTTTGGGGGTGACCAGTGAAATATACCTTCTGGAGTGCGTGCTACAGGTGGGTGCTGCTATGGTGACCAGTTAGCTGAGATAAGGTGTGGCTTTACCTAACGACGAATAGGTAGCGACAGCCAGCCAACGAGAGCATACTGGTCGCAGTGGTGGGTAGTATATGGGGCTTTGGTGACAAAACGAATGGCATTGTGATAGACTGCATCCAATTTGCTAAGTAGAGTGTTGGAGGCTATTTTGTAAATGACATCACCGAAGTCAAGGATCGGTTGGACAGTCAGTTTTACGGGGGTATGTTTGGCAGCATGAGTGAAGGAAGCTATTTGGCAAAATAGGAAGCCAATTCTAGATTTATTTTTAGATTGGAGATGCTTAACGTGAGTCTAGAAGGAGAGTTTTCAGTCTTACCAGACACCTAGGTATTTGTAGTTGTCCACATATTCTAAGTCAGAACCGTCCAGAGTAGTGATGCTAGACGGGTGATCGGGTGCGTTCAGCGATTGGTTGAAGAGCCTGCATTTAGTTTTGCTTGCATTTAAGAGCAGTTGGAGGCCACGGAAGGAGTGTTGTATGGCATTGAAGCTTATCAAGATGCATCATTCACCTAAGTTTTTTTCAAAATTAACCCTGTGCTGTCTGAGATCATGTGTAACTAACAAACTAACTAACTGATGGACACAGATCCACATTCTCCTCCCAGATTTCATCGTGGGGGAAAATAAAATAAAAACCATCATGAATTATGTTCAGTTTCATTTTTTTCTAAGCTTGGAGCAAAAATCTAGGGGTTTTTCAAGCTTTTTGCAGGTTTTCAAGCTACTGAATCTGGTGGGTAAATGCTTCCAGGAGATGTTTCAAATATGCCTAGTTTGTGAATCCCTATCACTAGCTAGCTATCACCAGAGATTATGGAGGATTTGAGACTAAGGAAAAAGGCAGTTTCCAATTGAAGATAATGACCAAGGTTCCGGTCTGTGTAGGTGGGAGTAGCCCCTCACCTGAGCATGCTCTCTTGTGTAGCATAGCGACTAGCAGGCAGAGACGACCGCTTCAGGCACTTTGAGAACTAGCACAGCACTCAAAGTTTGTTTTCTCCTAATATACTTATTTGCCCAAATTTTACTACCATTACTGTGTGTGGGGGCAATCTGTAATATTTGGTAAAATCCTATGGCTCTCCCATTGGCACCAGTGCGATAGCTGCTGGCTCTGGTTAACTTAATCCATCCCCTCCTCTACTGGGCCGCCCCACGACCAGAAAAAAAAAGCGATCGAAGGCAGGTAGCCCAGAGCGTTGGGCCAGTAACGGAAAGGTTTCTGGATCGAAGGCAGGTAGCCCAGAGCGTTGGGCCAGTAACGGAAAGGTTTCTGGATCGAAGGCAGGTAGCCCAGAGCGTTGGGCCAGTAACCGAAAGGTAAAAAAAATGAGATGACTCGCTTTCTCTACCGTTTCTGCTATCACTAGTTAACTGGGGGGAAATGGTCTAGGTAGTTAACTCCATTCTTCTTACATGTACTACTACTGTTTAAAGTTTCCTTTCACCATATTTTTTGACCCGTCTCAGCGCTATTCCTTTAAAATCCAAGTCACATTGAGATTGACTTTATACTGTAATTTAAACCGTATGTAACTTGCAAGAAGTGAAATCACAAAAAATCTACTATACAACACAACTGGCTCACTCCTAGCCTCTCATGCATGCTTTAAAAAATATATATATATATTTAAATTTAACGTTTATTTAACTAGGCAAGTCAGTTAAGAATTAATTCTTATTTACATTGACAACCTAACTGGGAACAATGGGTTAACTGCCTTGTTCAGGGGCAGAACAACAGATTTTTACATTAATAGCTCCTTGATTCGATCCAAAAACCTTTCCGTTACTGGCCCAACGCTCTGGGCTACCTGCCTTCGATCCAGAAACCTTTCCGTTACTGGCCCAACGCTCTAGGCTACCTGCCTTCGATCCAGAAACCTTTCCGTTACTGGCCCAACGCTCTAGGCTACCTGCCTTCGATCCAGAAACCTTTCCGTTACTGGCCCAACGCTCTAGGCTACCTGCCTTCGATCCAGAAACCTTTCCGTTACTGGCGCCAACGCTCTAGGCTACCTGCCTTCGATCCAGAAACCTTTCCGTTACTGGCGCAACGCTCTAGGCTACCTGCCTTCGATCCAGAAACCTTTGCGTTACTGGCCCAACGCTCTAGGCTACCTGCCTTCGATCCAGAAACCTTTGCGTTACTGGCCCAACGCTCTGGGCTACCTGCCTTTGATCCAGAAACGTTTCCGTTACTGGCCCAACGCTCTGGGCTACCTGCCTTTGATCCAGAAACGTTTCCGTTACTGGCCCAACGCTCTAGGCTACCTGCCTTTGATCCAGAAACGTTTCCGTTACTGGCCCAACGCTCTGGGCTACCTGCCTTTGATCCAGAAACGTTTCCGTTACTGGCGCCAACGCTCTGGGCTACCTGCCTTCGATCCAGAAACCTTTACGTTACTGGCCCAACGCTCTGGGCTACCTGCCTTCGATCCAGAAACCTTTCCGTTACTGGCCCAACGCTCTAGGCTACCTGCCTTTGATCCAGAAACGTTTCCGTTACTGGCCCAACGCTCTGGGCTACCTGCCTTCGATCCAGAAACCTTTCTGTTACTGGCCCAACGCTCTAGGCTACCTGCCTTCGATCCAGAAGCCTTACGGTTACTGGCCCAACGCTCAGGGCTACCTGCCTTTGATCCAGAAACCTTTCGGTTACTGGCCCAACGCTCTGGGCTACCTGCCGCCCCAATGCTTTCTATCCCAAGCAGTAAAACTGAAACTAAATGACATAAAAACAAAATATACATATTTTTTTAACAACTAAAACTAAATAAAAACTATCAAATCAAGTTTGATTGAATTTCAATTAACAATCGAAAAACTACTAGAAATAAATACCTAATATAAAAGCACAAAACTATAATAACCTTGCACCAAGCAATGGGAGTTAATACACATGCCTATAGCGTAATGACCTTCACCAACTAGCGGCTACTGTATAATTGGTTATTGAAGATGTTTATTTCTTGGAATTAACCTCTTTTCTCAGTATTCCCATGCTGCCTATAAAGTAGATTGGCCGTCAGCGTTCAGCTGCATTCAAATTCACCAGTCACGCACTCCTTAATTAAACAGCTCTAAATTAAAAGTGAACATTTTGTTGCCCTGCATGTTGTCATGGAGAATAATCAGCTGGGTGTTACAGGTAGCCCTGTAACATCCTGGAGTTGTGTTACAGGGCTACCTCCCTGTAACACAAGAGGGAGGTAGCCCTGGAGTTGATTGCAAGACGGGCCAGTCACAGTATCTGCCTCCCCCTCGACCATGGTTCCTGGCTCAGGTATGCAGTATCCTGCCTTAAATGGGCAGGTAGCCTCTGGGTGAGAGAAGTGATGCCCAATCACTAGTGAAGATCTGTGCCAGTATGCACTGGCCCCAACAGAAGTCAACCCTGAGCTCAGAGCTGGGGTTCACCTCACCCATTCAGCGTCCAAACATCAGTAAGTACTGATTTCTTATTCAACAGATGATAAGCAGGGATACCGAGCTAAATGCAGACACAGTCCAGTGCTTTTGATGTCTCTATTACGGTCTGGGTGTCCTCTCCTCTTCTCCCTTCCCTCCTTCCCCCTCTCCTCCCTCTGTCCGCACCTGACCAGATGTCCCTGGCTCTGCAGCAGACATCTGGTGTCACTGAGGGGTCACTGTGACTGTCAGTCTGGCTGGTGTCTGAGATTGAGAGACACAGTTATGGCTGTGAGTCACTGAGCCTTGAAAGCCTGTGGCTGCAGGACTGTACACCTCAGAATGGTTCAGACAGACTATCTGTATCACCTCTGTCTCTGTTCTCTCTTCTCTACTGTTAGTTTCAACTAGTTTCAACTATATACTATCATTTCCCCTCCATAAAGGGCTCCGTCAGACAGTGGTTGATCACTTTCATTCCTGTATCTGACAGCTGGGAGAAGGCTTTCTAACTGTAGTTACAGTGGGGCAAAAAAGTATTTAGTCAGCCACCAATTGTGCAAGTTCTCCCACTTAAAATAAAAAAAAACTTCAACTATGACAGACAAAATGAGAAAAGAAATCCAGAAAATCACATTGCAGGATTTGTTATTAATTTATTTGCAAATTATGGTGGAAAATAAGTATTTGGTCACCTACAAACAAGCAAGATTTCTGGCTCTCACAGACCTGTAACTTCTTTTTTAAGAGGCTCCTCTGTCCTCCACTCGTTACCTGTATTAATGGCACCTGCTTGAACTTGTTATCAGTATAAAAGACACCTGTTACAAGGTTGTTTGCTGTTGTTGAGGTCTTGGCTGATTTCTTTTGATTTTCCCATAATGTCAAGCAAAGAGGCACTGTGTCTGAAGGTAGGCCTTGAAATACATCCACAGCTACACCTCCAATTGACTCAAATTATGTCAATTAGCCTATCAGAAGCATCTAAAGCCAAGCATCTAAAGCCACATCGTTTTCTGGAATTTTCCAAGCTGTTTAAAGGCACAGTCAACTTAGTGTATGTAAACTTCTGACTCACTGGAATTGTGATACAGTGAATTATAAGTGAAATAATCTGTCTGTAAACAATTGTTGGAAAAATGACTTGTGTCATGCACAAAGTAGATGTCCTAACTGACTTGTCAAAAATGTATTTTGTTAACAAGAAATTTGTGGAGTGGTTGAAAAACGAGTTTCAATGATTTCCAACCTAAGTGTATGTAAACTCCTGACTTCAACTGTACTACCGACCACTGCGACCTGTGTGCTGTGGTTGGCTGGTCCTCGCTACATATTCGTCGCCAAACTCACTGGCTCCAGGTCATCTATAAGTCTTTGCGAGGTATAGCTCCACCTTATCTCAGCTCACTGGTCACCATAGCAATACCCACCCGTTGCACCTATTCCAGCAGGTATATTTCACTGGTCATCCCCAAGGCCAACACCTACTTTGGCCCCCTTTCCTTCCAGTTCTCTTCTGCCAATGACTGGAATGAATTGCAAAAATCACTGAAGTTGGAGACATATCTCCCTCACTAACTTTAAGCTTCAGCTGTCAGAGCAGCTTACCGATTGCTGCAGCTGTGCACAGCCCATCTGTAAATAGTCCATCTGTAAATAGCCCATCCAACCAACTACCTACCTCATCCCCATATTTGTTTTTGCTTCATGTGGTACTGAACTGTGAAGAGCACTAGAGAGAGGCTCTTTCAGGCTTTTTCCCTCATCCTGCTCTCTCTCCACCTCTTGTCTAATAAATTGACTCCCCTGGTGGTGTGTTATCCTCTGTAGACTGAGTCTTCCAACATCTCTTTCTCTCTCACTCTCTCGCTGTTTCACTCTCTCGGTCTCTCACTGTGTCTGTCTGTCGCTCTGCTCTCTCTCTCAGGCGCTCTCTTTCTCGCTCTGTCGCTGTCTTGATCTCTCACTGTGTGTCTGTCTGTCGTTCTCTCTGTCTCTTGCTCTTGCATTTTCGATCTCTCACTGTGTGTCTGTCTGTCTGTTGCTCTCTGTCTCTCGCTCTCTCTGGCTCTCTCTCTGGAAGTAATCATTATTTCCTTATTCCCCTTTCTCTCTTGCTTTCCCTGGGTGTCTGAGCCGAGTCAGTCCTGCAGCTCTCCGGGTGGGGTGATTTCAACACCTAATTAAATGCATCATTGTCTTCCAAATGACTCCAATTCTTCTCCCTGGGATCTGTGCTTAAATCAATAAGAGTCATGCTACTGGATTTACATGTTTCAAATTAGATCATTTAATCAAATGTGTATAGTTCATGGAGGCACTGTGCATGCCCTCTTAGAAATAAACTAGTAAAATATGAATAAAATGCTGTTTTTAAAAAGTCATACAAAGTTAACTGTGCGACAACTGAGATGCACTTCATCTACTACAGAGCACCTTCATGCATACCTGTAGCTTAAGCCTCTCTCTCCAGTGCTCAGACCACTGACTCCTGTCATCCTGGGCTGTTTTTATTTTTTTTACCTCTAGCGTCGAGCAATCCCGTATCCGGGAGTGTAATCATAGCCTCAAGCTCATTACCATAACGCAACGTTTCCTATTCATGAAAATCGCAAATGAAATGAAATAAATATATTGAAACACAAGCTTAGCCTTTTGTTAACAACACTGTCATCTCAGATTTTCAAAATATGCTTTAACCAAAGCTACACAAGCATTTGTGTAAGAGTATTGATAGCCTAGCATAGCATTAAGCCTAGCATTCAGCAGGCAACATTTTCACAAAAATGTTCACAAATTGTTTTCAGTGACGAGACTCTCAGTTAGATAGCAAATGTTAATTTTTTCCCAAAAGATTATTTGTGTAAGAGAAATAGCTCCGTTTTGTTCATCACGTTTGGCTAAGAAAAAAAATTGAAAATGCAGTCACTTACAACGCCAAACGTTTTTTCCAAATTAGCTCCATAATATCGACAGAAACATGGCAAACCTTGTTTAGAATCAATCCTCAATGTGTTTTTCACAATTCTATTCGATGAAAAATCATTCCTGGCAGTCGGTTTCTCATCAGAGCCAAACGGAAAAATACTGCAGCTGGAGATTACGCAATAATTGCGACGGAGGACACCAAGCGACCACCTGGTAAATGTAGTCTCTTATGGTCAATCTTCCAATGATATGCCTACAAATACGTCACAATGCTGCAGACACCTTGGGGAAACCGTGGAAAAGGTAAGCTGACTCCTAGCTCCTCCACAGCCATATAAGGAGTCATTGCCATGAGGCGGTTTCAAAAAATGCGGCACTTCCTGATTGTATTTTTATCTGGGTTTTTTCTGTAACATCAGTTCTGTGGCACTCACAGACAATATCTTTGCAGTTTTGGAAACGTCATAGTGTTTTCTTTCCAAAGCTGTCAATTATATGCATAGTCGAGCATCTTTTCGTGACAAAATATCTTGTTTAAAACGGGAACGTTTTTCATCCAAAAATTAAAAGAGCGCCCCCTATATCGTAGAAGTTAATATTGATTGATGAGAGAGGAAGAAGAGGCCGAGGTAGCTTTGTCGGGGTGCAGCCTGCTTTTCCCAGTTCTGTCACGGCAGGTCTTTCAGCTACTTTCAGCTGTCAAAGGAACCCTTTACGAGAGGTGGAGAAGAACACAAGAGACTACACTTTTCTCTCTACCATCATCACTGACTCTCCAATCTCTCTCTGACCTGAGAGGTGCTCACAGTGGATGTGCTGTACACACAAACACAGAGGCGTGCGTGCACACACAAACTCAGTTACACTCTCTCGCTCTCTCGCTCTTCTCTCTCGTGCACACGTCTCACTCTCTTTCTCGGTCCTTGCAATCTCTCTCTCTCTTTCCCTCTATAGCACTCTCTCTTTCTCGCTCGCTCTCTCTCTGTGCCATCTTTTTCTCACTCATACACACCCGGGTGTACTTACCCACACACAGGCTTCGTGTTTCACAGTGTTATACTGGTTCACAGAACTCCCTCTATGCCTTGTAATGATGCATGTGTATCAGCAGGCAGTAATCTGAGCCTTCTGGGAAAGATTGTATCTTACATACATACATATGACTGTGACACTAGCTGTGAGGGGTGGTAGTATATAATATCCATTATAATATAATCTATATAGTCAGTAATGTGTTTGGGAGTTGGCATGTGAATGGGTATAATTTGGCTTTGAGGAATGTGTTTCTATTGTACGCAAGTACTGTAAGTACGCTCCTGCCTCACGGGTCGAGTCAGAACGACCCATAGGGCAGGAGTGTATATCTCCTGTTTCTGTAGCGTGACGTGAGGCAGCTTGATGTACAACCTTTGGACAGAACGCTAGTGACTGTATGTAGTGTTAGTTTGACTTTTTACATTTTATTTAACCTTTAGTTGATTCAGAGCAGGGGTGTATTCGTTATGCCGATTC
The DNA here is from genome assembly GCF_057628025.1 of Oncorhynchus mykiss. NCBI lineage: Eukaryota > Metazoa > Chordata > Actinopteri > Salmoniformes > Salmonidae > Oncorhynchus > Oncorhynchus mykiss. The sequence continues at coordinate 66,651,595 of NC_143030.1, read as the reverse complement.
TGTTGCAAAACATTTCTTAAACGGAACGAAACAGACCTACCTACATTTTGTGCAATAGAAACTCATGTTTTGCTCTGTTTACTTCCATTTGGTCCCTAAACGGTTTATGTAATGAATACACCCCTGGTTTGGTCTGTTGTGAGATATGAGGGAGAGGTCTAGGCCAAATGACACAGGGCTGATTTGGCCCAGCTCTGCATTCCATGGTTGTGACGGAGACCAGAAAGCCATGAACACCCCCCACTCTACAGCCCTGTGTGTGTGTCCTCTCAAGGATAGTAAAACAAGGAAAATCCTCACTCGTGGGGATATTTCCCAGGTCCCGAAGAGTTGAAAGGCTTTTTAGGGTTAGGGAAAATAGGATTTTGAATGGAAATCAAATTTAGGTCCCCACAAGGGTAATAATACCGTGTGTGAGTGAATGGGAGCCTTAGAACTCTACAAAGCCATGACCATCAGATCACACATGGAATTAATCAGTCTCGTTGTGCAACTGACTAGATATCCCCTTTCTCTTCTCTCAACCATCATGCATGACTCCACTAAGCTACCTATGACATGCTACTCATAACAATGGCTCCGTCTTTGGACAAGCCAAGGCGAGTAGGCTACACCGGGATCTGTATTATTGAAGCTGTTCAGAGTCCACTCTGTCCCCTCACCCTTCACACTGAGACATAGACCTTACTCAACCAGGCCTTCAGTTCAATCCACCCAATCACATACTCTGTAAGTGGAAATCTAATCGTTTCTTCACATAGATGGGTTTACAGATGATATACTGTAGGCTTGGGCGGTATCCAGATTGTCATACCTTCATGACATCCTTGATCCATCTGGGGATATTCGGTAATGCCGACACTAAACACTATTTTCAATCTGAAGGTGACCAATGATGTAAAGTCCCATAGCAAATTCTAACAGGATGCTAACGAACCCATGCAAACATTTTATACTGTCTCGTACATAAACTATTTGCAGGACAGACATCCCAGCTCATAAAGTTATACAAGTAACTCAGAAATGCTACTCACAGTTTGCTGCACACGCACAACAAAATATTACACAGCAAGGCTCTTGATCCAGGTTGGGATTCTCTGCTGTTACCAAGAGGAGCTTGATTGCAAGAAGCTAAACAATTAGCTAGATAACTAGCTACTACGTTAGCAAACCAAAAGAACAACTGCAGAGCATTTAGCATATTTTAAACAATTAACTTATTAGTTTAGTTATGAATTACTGTAACTAAATCACCTGGTGTGTGATGCACAACCATGAGTGACTCTTAAGCAAGGTTATTATAGTAAACTAAAACTGAAACTAATACAAAAACTAATCATGAAAAAAAAATGTAAACTGAAAGAAAATAATTAACAAACCTGTTTGGGGGAAAAGATTATACTGAAACTATTATCTTTGACTCCAAAATTAACAAAAAACTAAATAATTCATTATGTTAAGTTTTTTAGTTTTTGGTGGTGCAAAAATCAAATGGTCTTTTCAACAAAAACAAATAATGGGTATTTTAAACATCTGATTGTGGCGTATCACATTGAGATTGCCTTTATAATTTAAAGATAGACTTGGCGAGATGACGTTGCCACGAGCAGCACCACAGATATTGGGTGTGTTTGAGTGGTAAAAGATAAAGCAACCGACTGTAGACAATATCGAGGAGTGAAGTCGTGGGAGATGCATCTGCGACAACCGAAAGCCGGGTACTATGGATTCCCAAAAGCAAGGCTCAGATCAACATGGCAGTGTTGCCATTATTTATAAAATGTTTTCTTTATGATGTCGAAATTAACTTATCTAAGCCCCATATCAATCACTCACAAAACTGAAATCATAATATAATATTGTGTGTACATTGAACAATCAATTAGTGAGAGAGAGCCTCTATCACATTTAATTGTATACTGTATATCCATCCACTGTATATATATATATATATATACTGAACAAAAATATAAACGCAACATGCAACAATTTCAAAGATTTTACTGAGTTTCAGTTCATATAAGGAACTCAGTCAATTGAAACAAATAAATTAGACCTTAATCTATGGATTTCACATGACTGGGAATACAGATATGCATCTGTTGGTCACAGATGTCTTAAAAAAAAAGTTGTGGTGTGGATCAGACAACCAGTCAGTATCTGGTGTGACCACCATTTGTCTCCCCCTTGCATAGAGTTGATCAGGCTGTTGATTGTGGCCTGTTGTCCCACTCCTCTTCAATAGCTGCACGAAATCGCTGGATATTGGCAGGAACTGTAACACGCTGTCGTACACGTCAATCCAGAGCATCCCAAACATGCTCATTGGGTGACATGTCTGGTGATTTATGCAGGCCATGGAAGAACTGGGACATTTTCAGATTCCAGGAGTTGTGTGACATGGGGCCATGCATTAACATGAGGTGATGGTGTAGGATTAATGGCACAACAATGGGCCTCAGGATCTCGTCACGGTATCTCTGTGCATTCAAATTGCCAGCCATAAAATGCAATTGTGTTCGTTGTCCGTAGTTTATGCCTGCCCATACCATAACCCCACCGCCACCATGGGGCACTCTGTTCACAAAGTTGACATTAGGAAATCGCTCGCCCACACGACGCACTTGTGAGGCAGGTTGGACGTACTGGACATTCTCTAAAATTATGTTGGAGGTGGCTTATGGTAAAGAAATTAAAATTGAATGTTCTGGCAACAGCTCTGGTGGACATTCCTGCAGTCAGCATAACACATCCTAGAATCTGAATGAATGAAATATTCTTATTAAATACTTTTTTCTTTACATAGTTGAATGTGCTGACAACAAAATCACACAAAAATGATCAATGGAAATCAAATTTATCAACCCATGGAAGTCTGGATTTGGAGTCACACTCAAAATGAAAGTGGAAAACCACACTACAGGCTGATCCAACTTTGATGTAATGTCCTTAAAACAAGTCAAAATGAGGCTCAGTAGTGTGTGTCGCCTCCACGTGCCTGTATGACCTCCCTACAACGCCTGGGCATGCTCCTGATGAGGTGGCGGATGGTCTCTTGAGGGATCTCCTCCCAGACCTGGACTAAAGCATCCGCCAACTCCTGGACAGTCTGTGGTGCAACGTGGCGTTGGTGGATGGAGCGAGACATGATGACCCAGATATACTCAATTGGATTCAGGTCTGGGGAACGGGCGGGCCAGTCCATGGCATCAATGCCTTCCTCTTGCAGGAACTGCTGACACACTCCAGCCACATGAGGTCTAGCATTGTCTTGCATTAGGAGGAACCCAGGGCCAACCGCACCAGCATATGGTCTCACAAGGGGTCTGAGGATCTCATCTCGGTACCTAATGGCAGTCAGGCTACCTCTGGCGAGCACATGGAGGGCTGTGCGGCCCCCCCAAAGAAATGCCACCCCACACCATGACTGACCCACCGCCAAACCGGTCATGCTGGAGGATGTTGCAGGCAGCAGAACGTTCTCCACGGCGTCTCCAGACTCTGTCACGTCTGTCACATGTGCTCAGTGTGAACCTGCTTTCATCTGTGAAGAGCACAGGGTGCCATCTTGGATGAGCTGCACTACCTGAGCCACTTGTGTGGGTTGTAGACTCCGTCTCATGCTACCACTAGAGTGAAAGCACCGCCAGCATTCAAAGGTGACCAAAACATCAGCCAGGAAGCATAGGAACTGAGAAGTGGTCTGTGGTCCCCACCTGCAGAACCACTCCTTTATTGGGGGTGTCTTGCTAATTGCCTATAATATCCACCTGTTGTCTATTCCATTTGCACAACAGCATGTGAAATTTATTGTCAATCAGTGTTGCTTCCTAAGTGGACAGTTTGATTTCACAGAAGTGTGATTGACTTGGACTTACATTGTGTTGTTTAAGTGTTCCCTTTATTTTTTTGAGCAGTGTATGTGGTTGCTCCAAGTTGTGTATTCACGGTCTTATATATTGCCTTGGAATCCACTCCAATTCCAATGTTAGTCTGTTATAGTTTGTTAAACAGCTAACTGAAACAAAATGAAAACATTTAGACCTATCACATCTTTGCTAAATATGTTAACTTGAACCTGTTTGCAGTCCATATTGTTCTAAATAAATGCATGGCTTCAATGTGGAAATATATACATACTGTGCATTCACACTGACATAGGGTTGCATCTGAATTGCCTGCTGTTTGGGGTTTTTAGGCTGGGTTTCTGTATAGCACTTTGTGACATCGGCTGATGTAAAAAGTGCTTTATAAATACATTTGATTGACTGATGGTTAGGCCTACCATAAATTGCATTATGGCTGAGTGTGTGTACATGCCAAATGTTGTCAATAAGCAAGATTAAATTCACTAAAGAGAGAGATGAATTCTAAAGAAAACAAACAACCTGTTTTTAACTAGTCTGTGTCTAAACACACTTCTTGGCACCATAATTGCTTCCCTTGGGCATATAATATCCAAACAATGCAGGCTATGGAGAGTTTCACACATCCAAACTCTACACAGTAGCTGGACAGATATCCAGATAGGGAGAATGTCCACTTCCTTCCAAGATCGCATAGCAGTTCAGACGTCTTTTGTCCTCGTCTTGTCGTGTCCTGTGTATATATATATATTTACAACTTTTTTCACATACATTTTATTTTTATTTTCTATCAACTCATCTTCTAAACACTCTCCTGCAACCAGCCTCACCAATTTATATTTATAAAAAAGTATTATTTACCTCAGATCTGCAATCCTTCAGGAAGCTAGCCAGAAACTCCAGGAGGCTGGCCAGAAACTAGCCAGAAGCTAGCCAGGAGCTAGCCCAGAAGCTAATCAGAAGCTAACCACGGTTTGTGGTCATCGGCTGTCCTTTAGTTCGAAAATCTATCGAAAATCTATCGCCAGTTTTGTACGGCGCAGCGCGGCTCGGAACGGAACATACCGGACCAATTTTTCTCTCCATGTCCCTGGATTTCAACTGCTCTCTGGACATTCATACCCGGATCTCACAGCTAGCTAGCTGCTATCCGTGTGACAGTCGGCTTTCGTCGATTCCGGAGCAAACATCGATTGTTCCGGTGCTAGCCAGATCCGTCAATCACGCCTGAGTCCCATCATTCACTCCTGGGCTGCAGTCACCTATCCGGACCCGTTTCACTGCCTACGCGGAGCCCCACCGGGCCTTCACAACCGGACTGCCGACGTTATCTACCTGAAGGAGATCTGGCTGGCTCCTCTGTCGCGACGTTACCGGAACGCCCATCTGCGGCCCGCTAACCGTTAGCTGTCTTTCCGGCTGCTATCTGAATAGACAATCGGACAATTTATTTATTTGAATTATTATGTTTTCTTCTCGGGCCTCTATAACTATATCTATTGTTCTTATTTTTGTTGTTGTGTGATTTGGATTAATCCCCTCTACCACACGGAACCCCACTAATCTACTGACCGAACGCAAGAGGTGGCTAACAACAGACTCCATCCTATGCTAGCTTGCTACCGGTTGGCTTGGCTAGCTGTCTAAATCGCCGTGACCCTAAACCAACCTCTCCACTCACTGGACCCTTTTGATCACTCGACTAAGCATGCCTCTCCTTAATGTCAATATGTCTTGTTCATTGCTGTTCTGGTTAGTGTTTATTGGCTTATTTCACTGTAGAGCCTCTAGTCCTGCTCACTATACCTTATCCAACCTATTAGTTCCACCACCCACACATGCAATGACATCTCCTGGTTTCAATGATGTTTCTAGAGACAATATCTCTCTCTTCATCACTCAATACCTAGGTTTACCTCCACTGTATTCACATCCTACCTTACCTTTGTCTGTACATTATACCTTGATGCTATTTTATCGCCCCCAGAAACCTCCTTTTACTCTCTGTTCCAGACGTTCTAGACGACCAATTCTTATTGCTTTTAGTCGCACCCTTATCCTACTCCTCCTATGTTCCTCTGGCGATGTAGAGGTGAATCCAGGCCCTGCAGTGCCTAGCTCCACTCCTATTCCCCAGGCGCTCTCTTTTGACGACTTCTGTAACCGTAATAGCCTTGGTTTCATGCATGTTAACATTAGAAGCCTCCTCCCTAAGTTTGTTCTATTCACTGCTTTAGCACACTCTGCCAACCCTGATGTTCTAGCTGTGTCTGAATCCTGGCTTAGGAAGACCACCAAAAACTCAGACATTTTAATTCCAAACTACAACATTTTCAGACAAGATAGAACTGCCAAAGGGGGCGGTGTTGCAATTTACTGCAAAGATAGCCTGCAGAGTTCTGTCCTACTATCCAGGTCTGTACCCAAACAATTTGAACTTCTACTTTTAAAAATCCACCTTTCTAAAAACAAGTCTCTCACCGTTGCCGCCTGCTATAGACCACCCTCTGCCCCCAGCTGTGCTCTGGACACCATATGTGAACTGATTGCCCCCCATCTATCTTCAGAGCTCGTGCTGCTAGGCGACCTAAACTGGAACATGCTTAACACCCCAGCCATCCTACAATCTAAACTTGATGCCCTCAATCTCACACAAATTATCAATGAACCTACCAGGTACCTCCCCAAAGCCTTAAACACGGGCACCCTCATAGATATCATCCTAACCAACTTCCCCTCTAAATACACCTCTGCTGTCTTCAACCAAGATCTCAGCGATCACTGCCTCATTGCCTGCATCCGTAATGGGTCAGCGGTCAAACGACCTCCTCTCATCACTGTAAAACGCTCCCTGAAACACTTCAGCGAGCAGGCCTTTCTAATCGACCTGGCCGGGGTATCCTGGAAGGATATTGACCTCATCCCGTCAGTAGAGGATGCCTGGATATTTTTTTAAAATGCCTTCCTAACCATCTTAAATAAACATGCCCCATTCAAGAAATTTAGAACCAGGAACAGATATAGCCCTTGGTTCTCCCCAGACCTGACTGCCCTTAATCAACACAAAAACGTCCTATGGCGTTCTGCATTAGCATCGAACAGCCCCCGTGATATGCAGCTGTTCAGGGAAGCTAGAAACCATTATACACAGGCAGTTAGAAAAGCCAAGGCTAGCTTTTTCAAGCAGAAATTTGCTTCTTGCAACACTAACTCAAAAAAGTTCTGGGACACTGTAAAGTCCATGGAGAATAAGAACACCTCCTCCCAGCTGCCCACTGCACTGAAGATAGGAAACACTGTCACCACTGATAAATCCACCATAATTGAAAATTTCAATAAGCATTTTTCTACTGCTGGCCATGCTTTCCACCTGGCTACTCCTACCCCTGTCAACAGCACTGCACCCCCAACAGCAACTCGCCCAAGCCTTCCCCATTTCTCCTTCTCCCAAATCCATTCAGCTGATGTTCTGAAAGAGCTGCAAAATCTGGACCCCTACAAATCAGCCGGGCTAGACAATCTGGACCCTTTCTTTCTAAAATTATCTGCCGAAATTGTTGCCACCCCTATTACTAGCCTGTTCAACCTCTCTTTCGTGTCGTCTGAGATTCCCAAAGATTGGAAAGCAGCTGCGGTCATCCCCCTCTTCAAAGGGGGGGACACTCTTGACCCAAACTGCTACAGACCTATATCTATCCTACCATGCCTTTCTAAGGTCTTCGAAAGCCAAGTCAACAAACAGATTACCGACCATTTTGAATCTCACCATACCTTCTCTGCTATGCAATCTGGTTTCAGAGCTGGTCATGGGTGCACCTCAGCCACGCTCAAGGTCCTAAACGATATCTTAACCGCCATCGATAAGAAACATTACTGTGCAGCCGTATTCATTGATCTGGCCAAGGCTTTCGACTCTGTCAATCACCACATCCTCATCGGCAGACTCAACAGCCTTGGTTTCTCAAATGATTGCCTCGCCTGGTTCACCAACTACTTCTCTGATAGAGTTCAGTGTGTCAAATCTGAGGGTCTGTTGTCCGGACCTCTGGCAGTCTCTATGGGGGTGCCACAGGGTTCAATTCTTGGACCGACTCTCTTCTCTGTATACATCAATGAGGTCGCTCTTGCTGCTGGTGAGTCTCTGATCCACCTCTACGCAGACGACACCATTCTGTATACTTCCGGCCCTTCTTTGGACACTGTGTTAACAACCCTCCAGGCAAGCTTCAATGCCATACAACTCTCCTTCCGTGGCCTCCAACTGCTCTTAAATACAAGTAAAACTAAATGCATGCTCTTCAACCGATCACTACCTGCACCTACCCGCCTGTCCAACATCACTACTCTGGACGGCTCTGACTTAGAATACGTGGACAACTACAAATACTTAGGTGTCTGGTTAGACTGTAAACTCTCCTTCCAGACCCATATCAAACATCTCCAATCCAAAGTTAAATCTAGAATTGGCTTCCTATTTCGCAACAAAGCATCCTTCACTCATGCTGCCAAACATACCCTTGTAAAACTGACCATCCTACCAATCCTCGACTTTGGCGATGTAATTTACAAAATAGCCTCCAATACCCTACTCAACAAACTGGATGCAGTCTATCACAGTGCAATCCGTTTTGTCACCAAAGCCCCATACACTACCCACCATTGCGACCTGTACGCTCTCGTTGGCTGGCCCTCGCTTCATACTCGTCGCCAAACCCACTGGCTCCATGTCATCTACAAGACCCTGCTAGGTAAAGTCCCCCCTTATCTCAGCTCGCTGGTCACCATAGCATCTCCCACCTGTAGCACACGCTCCAGCAGGTATATCTCTCTAGTCACCCCCAAAACCAATTCTTTCTTTGGCCGCCTCTCTTTCCAGTTCTCTGCTGCCAATGACTGGAACGAACTACAAAAATCTCTGAAACTGGAAACACTTATCTCCCTCACTAGCTTTAAGCACCAACTGTCAGAGCAGCTCACAGATTACTGCACCTGTACATAGCCCACATATAATTTAGCCCTATCAACTACCTCTTTCCCATCTGTATTTAATTAATTTATTTATTTTGCTCCTTTGCACCCCATTATTTTTATTTCTACTTTGCACATTCTTCCATTGCAAAACTACCATTCCAGTGTTTTACTTGCTATATTGTATTTACCTTGCCACCAAGGCCTTTTTTTGCCTTTACCTCCCTTCTCACCTCATTTGCTCACATTGTATATAGACTTGTTTATACTTTATTATTGACTGTATGTTTGTTTTACTCCATGTGTAACTCTGTGTTGTTGTATCTGTCGAACTGCTTTGCTTTATCTTGGCCAGGTCGCAATTGTAAATGAGAACTTGTTCTCAACTTGCCTACCTGGTTAAATAAAGGTAAAATAAATAAATAAACTCCCCATTATACTGCTCCCAAATCTAATGTTTTATATACACTACCATTCAACAGTTTGGGTTCACTTAGAAATGTCCTTGTTTTTGAAAGAAAAACACATTTTTTGTCCATTAAAAATGTATATAAATAAATTAGGGCTTATTTTATGGATTTCACATGACTGGAAATACAGATATGCAGCTGTTTGTCACAGATGCCTTTTTTTTTAAGTATGGGCGTGGATCAGAAAACCAGTCAGTATCTGGTGTGACCACCATTTGCCTCATGTGGCGCGACACATCTCCTTTGCATAGAGTTGATTAGGCTGTTGATTGTGGCCTTGCCCCACCATACCCTCCTCTTCTCCCAACCACCACCACCACAATCAGCCTCTCTCCCCTCTCTCCATAACCATGATGCAGGGTGGACATGGGCATACATGCAGGACTCCATATCCATCTCTCAGTGGTACTGATGACTGAGTACCAGCCAGCCCATCCAGCAAGCCAGATAGCTCATTCCTGTGATAGTAGTGTGCCCTCTGTGCCCTGTGCTGGAGCTCCAGGCATGATAGATGGCTGTAATGTAGGAGAGTGGTTCAGGTCCCTGTAGAGGCAGTCAGACAGACTGGGTCACAAATGGCACCCCATTCCCTTTAAATAGTGCACTATATAGGGATTAGGGTGCTATTTGGGATGTACAGTGACTGCCGCTGAGCTGACCTCCAGGAGGAGGAGGAGATGTGAGTGGATGGATACACCTGTAGGAGGAGGAGATGTGTGAGTGGATGGATGGATACACCTGGAGGAGGAGGAGATGTGTGAGTGGATGGATACACCTGTAGGAGGAGGAGATGTGTGAGTGGATGGATGGATACACCTGTAGGAGGAGGAGATGTGTGAGTGGATGGATGGATACACCTGTAGGAGGAGGAGATGTGTGAGTGGATGGATACACCTGTAGGAGGAGGAGATGTGTGAGTGGATGGATGGATACACCTGGAGGAGGAGGAGATGTGTGAGTGGATGGATACACCTGTAGGAGGAGGAGATGTGTGAGTGGATGGATGGATACACCTGGAGGAGGAGGAGATGTGTGAGTGGATGGATACACCTGTAGGAGGAGGAGATGTGTGAGTGGATGGATACACCTGTAGGAGGAGGAGATGTGTGAGTGGATGGATGGATACACCTGTAGGAGGAGGAGATGTGTGAGTGGATGGATGGATACACCTGGAGGAGGAGGAGATGTGTGAGTGGATGGATACACCTGTAGGAGGAGGAGATGTGTGAGTGGATGGATGGATACACCTGGAGGAGGAGGAGATGTGTGAGTGGATGGATACACCTGTAGGAGGAGGAGATGTGTGAGTGGATGGATACACCTGTAGGAGGAGGAGATGTGTGAGTGGATGGATACACCTGTAGGAGGAGGAGATGTGTGAGTGGATGGATGGATACACCTGGAGGAGGAGGAGATGTGTGAGTGGATGGATGGATACACCTGGAGGAGGAGGAGATGTGTGAGTGGATGGATACACCTGTAGGAGGAGGAGATGTGTGAGTGGATGGATACACCTGTAGGAGGAGGAGATGTGTGAGTGGATGGATGGATACACCTGTAGGAGGAGGAGATGTGTGTGGATGGATACAACTGTAGGAGGAGGAGATGTGTGAGTGGATGGATACACCTGTAGGAGGAGGAGATGTGTGAGTGGATGGATACACCTGTAGGAGGAGGAGATGTGTGAGTGGATGGATGGATACACCTGGAGGAGGAGGAGATGTGTGAGTGGATGGATACACCTGGAAGAGGAGTAGATGTGTGAGTGGATGGATACACCAGGAGGAGAAGGAGAGGTTATTCTGGCCATTGAAAAGCATGGGTACACACACGGGCGCAGAGACACACACACACACACACACACACGGGCACACATACCGTCACATGCGTACACACAAAATCATGTTTTCACACACACAAAACAACACTTGTTTGTTCCCCTCACTCTTCAGCTTACTCATCTTTTCATGATGATCTGACACAAACACAGATGCACAGTCATGCTACACAAACCCTTAGACACATGTACACCTGTGCACAGTGTCTCCGACGCATGCATACATACACAGGCCTTGACATCACCTACAGGAGACTCTGTGCTCACTCAACAATGAAGCTGTGTGTGTGTGTGTGCATGTGTGTTGAGCTGTGTGCAGGCATTTTAGGAAGCCACATGAGTCACACATCCAGGCAGCACAAGGTCAACAGAACAAGAGACCCACATCCAGGCAGAACTGTAACCCACAACAATGCCTTCTCCACACTGATACAGCATACCCTCACATGTCCACACACGTGCCTCTGACTCTGGGCTGGATGCAGCATGAGGGAGGGTTCACAACACTGGAGCAAGGCTCCTGTTTTCCTTTACACACAGTGATTGACTGTAGGTACAGCATGTCTCGTAAAAAAAAATGCTTTACATTTGAAATACTATAGCACTAGGTATTGTATGGGGTTTCATATTGTCATAATGATAATAGGATGTCCCCTCCCTGCTTTGTGTGAGACAGTGGCGGACACACACACTACTTCTGTGTTTTTATGAGTCTCCAAATTTCTCTTCTCCTGGGTTCTCCCAGATGCATCGGGTGGCCAGATCTTCACTGACAGCTGAAGTTATTGAGGCTAAGAGGTCAGTGCATTTTCTGCCCTGCTAAACCATAGTACATGGAGCTGGGAGACTATCACACTTCACACTGCCTGAGCGTCCGTCTTTATGTGGACTAGATGGTTTGTTCTTTCCAAGGTCTTTGTGTGTTCTGTGTCACTGCTGATTCCAGATTATATCCAGAGGTTCACTGGACCTTAGATTGATAGTGAGAACCTTCAGTTCTCTAGTTTTTCCAAATCTGGAAGCTTTTACAAAATGGAGATATCAAATGTCAAGTGTTTTAAGTAAATAAAATAAACCTTAACCCATTTCTCAAGTGTAAGCTTTCCTCCTCTCTTCCACCCCCTCTCCATGAGAGGTACAACAATGACTCTGAGGGACATGTGAAAGACAATGGAGAGATGGTGGAGGAGATTACACTGATCTGCTTTGATCTCTCTCTCTCTCTCCCTCTCTCTCTCTCTCTCTCTCTCCCTCTCTCTCTGTAGTCGGAAGGCTTGGGTGATATCCAGATTGTCATACTTTCATATGGACCTTGTGCCGCACTGGGACATTCGGTAAACTTCCGGCACTGAACACAAGGGGCGCGATTTTCAAACCACACTGAGCCTTTGTATTCAGATTAGCAATGCTAACAAGTACATGTTAGCTAAATGCTAACGAGCGCGATGCGAACATTTTATAATGTTTCTTACATAACCTTTTTTCAGGACAGCCACCCCAGTTATACAAGTAACTCAGAAATGCAACTCACAGTTTGCTGCACACACATAACAAATATTTGACAGCGAGTATCTTGATCCAGGATGGAGATTTTCTACTGTTACCGGCAAGCGAAGAATGATTTTGGAAGAAGCTAACCACTTAACTAGATAACTAACTAGCTTCTAAATTAGTAAACCAAATGCACAACTGGAGATAATTTAGCACATTTTACACAGTTAACTTAATAGTTATAAGATATCTAGCTGGCAAACATTTTGTTTTGAATTCCATACTGTACAGTAGCTAGATCACAAGGCTCCGGTCTCTCGCTTGTAAACAAACCACGAGAATGGGCACTACCGGTAAAGCTTCATAATGAAACAGTCTGACAGGTGGAATCACAATCTTAATCTCCTAACATATTGCACAAGCTGACAGCAGGTATTTATTTCAAAATTAGCTACAAATATTAAAATAATAAAAATTAAAACAGCATAGTGGGTTAATTTCCCGAACAATTAACTGTTGAAGAGCGAAGCTCAACTTCTCTGCTGTTTCGGTGCCCTGGCTAACACACTGAACAGCGTGAAGTGAACCCGTGCACATGCACAGTTACTGTGTGTGACTGTGTGAGAGAAGTCTAGCATCTTCCACACCTCAATATCTGTTGCGCTGCTCATGGCAACATCAAAGTAGCTACCAATATTCAAATGTATAAAAAAACTGTATTGAAAAACCATCCCGTGGCTTTTTCCAAATACCCCGGTATAGGGCATATACGGCATACTGGCCAAGGCTTGTCGTCAGCCACACGAGACACAATGTGTAAACGGTTGCATATGGGTCTTCAAGCCCCTGATAGCCCAGGCCTTTGATGAACCAGTGTTCAGAGTGGGGCCTCATTCTCCAGATCAGACCGTGACGTGTTATATACACACACAAAAAGACCAGCCAGACAAACAGTAGAGGCAACATGCTGAGATGGAGCTCTGAGTCACACACACACTTTCCCCTCCTACTGTGCGTACTTGTTTCTGTGTAGCTGTTTCATCTCAACCCTCCACTACACGAGGGGGGTAGCTGTAAGAGGCATACATTCTGGCATGAAAAAACAGTCTGAGTCTGGGGATGCTGAGATGAGAAGAATAGTGAGAGCGGTAGAGAAGGAGTGAGAATGGTAGAGAGGTAGTGAGAATGGTAGAGAGGTAGTGAGAATGGTAGAGAGGGAGTGAGAATGGTAGAGAGGGAGTGAGAATGGTAGACAGGGAGTGAGAGGTAGAGAGGGAGTATGAGGTAGAGAGGGAGTGAGAGGTAGAGAGGGAGTGAGAGGTAGAGAGGGAGTGAGAGGTAGAGAGGGAGTGAGAGGTAGAGAGGGAGTGAGAGGTAGAGAGGGAGTGAGAAAGGTAGAGAGGGAGTGAGAAAGGTAGAGAGGGAGTGAGAAAGGTAGAGAGGGAGTGAGAAAGATAGAGAGGGAGTGAGAAAGATAGAGAGGGAGTAGGAACGGTAGAGAGGGAGTAGGAACGGTAGAGAGGGAGTGAGAAAGGTAGAGAGAGAGGGAGTGAGAAAGGTAGAGAGGGAGTGAGAAAGGTAGAGAGGGAGTGAGAAAGGTAGAGAGGGAGTGAGAAAGGTAAAGGGTAAAATAGAGAGAGAGACCCCATTGTGATTCTGGTCTCTTCTGTCGACTTATTCTGATCCTGAATGGATCAGGAAGGAAGCTGACGTGTGTTTTTAGGGGTAAATGTCACCATCGCCAGGCAACATGGGTCCTCTGCTCCTTATGGCCAATGCTGATCTGTGCCAGTATGACCTGGCGTGGGCAGTGACTGTTTCTTCACCTCTCAGCGTTCAGTTCACCCTGTCCTCTCAAAGGGACACAGGGACACTCCACTCCATCCAGGCCCACCCAGTACCTTGGATTATTTTTCAAACTTTTGTTCAGGGTCTCGGCATCTCACTCAAAGACACGTCTGGGATTTGAACCCGACAACAGCCTAGTCATGAAATCCACCTCAACCCTCCTCACAAACAACAACATATTGTTTGTTTTTCCTTGTCCACCCGTCGTTGTTTCGTTAAAAAAGCTACACCAGTGAAGCCAGGTGGATTAGAGGACAGGAGCTCTAAAAAACTAAGAACAATGCTCACATCCCCAAACGAGCTCTGTCTCTGGGCAAATATCACATCACGAAGAAGACACCCACACACATTGAGTCGCCTTGCTGCTCCCAATGTTATCGTCTACACAGCAACCAACTAATAACTAACAAGAGGGGAGAGGAGCTCGGTGTTCACCATAGACAGCCTAGATAAAAACAGTATTAAACCAATTGAAGCTAGAGAGGGAGTGAGAAAGGTAGAGAGGGAGTGAGAAAGGTAGAGAGGGAGTGAGAAAGGTAGAGAGGGAGTGAGAAAGGTAGAGAGGGAGTGAGAAAGGTAGAGAGGGAGTGAGAAAGGTAGAGAGGGAGTGAGAAAGGTAAAGGGACACTCCACTCCATCCAACAGCCTAGTCATGAAATCCACCTCAACCCTCCTCGCAAACAACAACATATTGTTTGTTTTTCCTTGTCCACCAGTCGTTGTTTCATTTAAAAAGCTACACCAGTGAAGCCAGGTGGATTATTTATTTATTTATTTTACCTTTATTTAACCAGGTAGGCAAGTTGAGAACAAGTTCTCATTTACAATTGCGACCTGGCCAAGATAAAGCAAAGCAGTTCGACAGATACAACAACACAGAGTTACACATGGAGTAAAACAAACATACAGTCAATAATAAAGTATAAACAAGTCTATATACAATGTGAGCAAATGAGGTGAGAAGGGAGGTAAAGGCAAAAAAAAGGCCTTGGTGGCAAGGTAAATACAATATAGCAAGTAAAACACTGGAATGGTAGTTTTGCAATGGAAGAATGTGCAAAGTAGAAATAAAAATAATGGGGTGCAAAGGAGCAAAATAAATAAATAAATTAAATACAGTTGGGAAAGAGGTAGTTGATAGGGCTAAATTATATGTGGGCTATGTACAGGTGCAGTAATCTGTGAGCTGCTCTGACAGTTGGTGCTTAAAGCTAGTGAGGGAGATAAGAGTTTCCAGTTTCAGAGATTTTTGTAGTTCGTTCCAGTCATTGGCAGCAGAGAACTGGAAAGAGAGGCGGCCAAAGAAAGAATTGGTTTTGGGGGTGACTAGAGAGATATACCTGCTGGAGCGTGTGCTACAGGTGGGAGATGCTATGGTGACCAGCGAGCTGAGATAAGGGGGGACTTTACCTAGCAGGGTCTTGTAGATGACATGGAGCCAGTGGGTTTGGCGACGAGTATGAAGCGAGGGCCAGCCAACGAGAGCGTACAGGTCGCAATGGTGGGTAGTGTATGGGGCTTTGGTGACAAAACGGATTGCACTGTGATAGACTGCATCCAGTTTGTTGAGTAGGGTATTGGAGGCTATTTTGTAAATTACATCGCCAAAGTCGAGGATTGGTAGGATGGTCAGTTTTACAAGGGTATGTTTGGCAGCATGAGTGAAGGATGCTTTGTTGCGAAATAGGAAGCCAATTCTAGATTTAACTTTGGATTGGAGATGTTTGATATGGGTCTGGAAGGAGAGTTTACAGTCTAACCAGACACCTAAGTATTTGTAGTTGTCCACGTATTCTAAGTCAGAGCCGTCCAGAGTAGTGATGTTGGACAGGCGGGTAGGTGCAGGTAGTGATCGGTTGAAGAGCATGCATTTAGTTTTACTTGTATTTAAGAGCAGTTGGAGGCCACGGAAGGAGAGTTGTATGGCATTGAAGCTTGCCTGGAGGGTTGTTAACACAGTGTCCAAAGAAGGGCCGGAAGTATACAGAATGGTGTCGTCTGCGTAGAGGTGGATCAGAGACTCACCAGCAGCAAGAGCGACCTCATTGATGTATACAGAGAAGAGAGTCGGTCCAAGAATTGAACCCTGTGGCACCCCCATAGAGACTGCCAGAGGTCCGGACAACAGACCCTCAGATTTGACACACTGAACTCTATCAGAGAAGTAGTTGGTGAACCAGGCGAGGCAATCATTTGAGAAACCAAGGCTGTTGAGTCTGCCGATGAGGATGTGGTGATTGACAGAGTCGAAAGCCTTGGCCAGATCAATGAATACGGCTGCACAGTAATGTTTCTTATCGATGGCGGTTAAGATATCGTTTAGGACCTTGAGCGTGGCTGAGGTGCACCCATGACCAGCTCTGAAACCAGATTGCATAGCAGAGAAGGTATGGTGAGATTCAAAATGGTCGGTAATCTGTTTGTTGACTTGGCTTTCGAAGACCTTAGAAAGGCATGGTAGGATAGATATAGGTCTGTAGCAGTTTGGGTCAAGAGTGTCCCCCCCTTTGAAGAGGGGGATGACCGCAGCTGCTTTCCAATCTTTGGGAATCTCAGACGACACGAAAGAGAGGTTGAACAGGCTAGTAATAGGGGTGGCAACAATTTCGGCAGATAATTTTAGAAAGAAAGGGTCCAGATTGTCTAGCCCGGCTGATTTGTAGGGGTCCAGATTTTGCAGCTCTTTCAGAACATCAGCTGAATGGATTTGGGAGAAGGAGAAATGGGGAAGGCTTGGGCGAGTTGCTGTTGGGGGTGCAGTGCTGTTGACAGGGGTAGGAGTAGCCAGGTGGAAAGCATGGCCAGCAGTAGAAAAATGCTTATTGAAATTTTCAATTATGGTGGATTTATCAGTGGTGACAGTGTTTCCTATCTTCAGTGCAGTGGGCAGCTGGGAGGAGGTGTTCTTATTCTCCATGGACTTTACAGTGTCCCAGAACTTTTTTGAGTTAGTGTTGCAAGAAGCAAATTTCTGCCTGAAAAAGCTAGCCTTGGCTTTTCTAACTGCCTGTGTATAATGGTTTCTAGCTTCCCTGAACAGCTGCATATCACGGGGGCTGTTCGATGCTAATGCAGAACGCCATAGGACGTTTTTGTGTTGATTAAGGGCAGTCAGGTCTGGGGAGAACCAAGGGCTATATCTGTTCCTGGTTCTAAATTTCTTGAATGGGGCATGTTTATTTAAGATGGTTAGGAAGGCATTTTAAAAAAATATCCAGGCATCCTCTACTGACGGGATGAGGTCAATATCCTTCCAGGATACCCCGGCCAGGTCGATTAGAAAGGCCTGCTCGCTGAAGTGTTTCAGGGAGCGTTTTACAGTGATGAGAGGAGGTCGTTTGACCGCTGACCCATTACGGATGCAGGCAATGAGGCAGTGATCGCTGAGATCTTGGTTGAAGACAGCAGAGGTGTATTTAGAGGGGAAGTTGGTTAGGATGATATCTATGAGGGTGCCCGTGTTTAAGGCTTTGGGGAGGTACCTGGTAGGTTCATTGATAATTTGTGTGAGATTGAGGGCATCAAGTTTAGATTGTAGGATGGCTGGGGTGTTAAGCATGTTCCAGTTTAGGTCGCCTAGCAGCACGAGCTCTGAAGATAGATGGGGGGCAATCAGTTCACATATGGTGTCCAGAGCACAGCTGGGGGCAGAGGGTGGTCTATAGCAGGCGGCAACGGTGAGAGACTTGTTTTTAGAAAGGTGGATTTTTAAAAGTAGAAGTTCAAATTGTTTGGGTACAGACCTGGATAGTAGGACAGAACTCTGCAGGCTATCTTTGCAGTAAATTGCAACACCGCCCCCTTTGGCAGTTCTATCTTGTCTGAAAATGTTGTAGTTTGGAATTAAAATGTCTGAGTTTTTGGTGGTCTTCCTAAGCCAGGATTCAGACACAGCTAGAACATCAGGGTTGGCAGAGTGTGCTAAAGCAGTGAATAGAACAAACTTAGGGAGGAGGCTTCTAATGTTAACATGCATGAAACCAAGGCTATTACGGTTACAGAAGTCGTCAAAAGAGAGCGCCTGGGGAATAGGAGTGGAGCTAGGCACTGCAGGGCCTGGATTCACCTCTACATCGCCAGAGGAACATAGGAGGAGTAGGATAAGGGTGCGACTAAAAGCAATAAGAATTGGTCGTCTAGAACGTCTGGAACAGAGAGTAAAAGGAGGTTTCTGGGGGCGATAAAATAGCATCAAGGTATAATGTACAGACAAAGGTAAGGTAGGATGTGAATACAGTGGAGGTAAACCTAGGTATTGAGTGATGAAGAGAGAGATATTGTCTCTAGAAACATCATTGAAACCAGGAGATGTCATTGCATATGTGGGTGGTGGAACTAATAGGTTGGATAAGGTATAGTGAGCAGGACTAGAGGCTCTACAGTGAAATAAGCCAATAAACACTAACCAGAACAGCAATGGACAAGACATATTGACATTAAGGAGAGGCATGCTTAGTCGAGTGATCAAAAGGGTCCAGTGAGTGGAGAGGTTGGTTTAGGGTCACGGCGATTTAGACAGCTAGCCAAGCCAACCGGTAGCAAGCTAGCATAGGATGGAGTCTGTTGTTAGCCACCTCTTGCGTTCGGTCAGTAGATTAGTGGGGTTCCGTGTGGTAGAGGGGATTAATCCAAATCACACAACAACAAAAATAAGAACAATAGATATAGTTATAGAGGCCCGAGAAGAAAACATAATAATTCAAATAAATAAATTGTCCGATTGTCTATTCAGATAGCAGCCGGAAAGACAGCTAACGGATAGCGGGCCGCAGATGGGCGTTCCGGTAACGTCGCGACAGAGGAGCCAGCCGGATCTCCTTCAGGTAGATAACGTCGGCAGTCCGGTTGTGAAGGCCCGGTGACATTAGAGGACAGGAGCTCTAAAAAACTAAAAACAATGCTCACATCCCCAAACGAGCTCTGTCTCTGGGCAAATATCACATCACGAAGAAGACACCCACACACATTGAGTCGCCTTGCTGCTCCCAATGTTATCGTCTACACAGCAACCAACTAATAACTAACGAGAGGGGAGAGGAGCTCGGTGTCCACCATAGACAGCCTAGATAAAAACAGTATTAAACCAATTGAAGCGTAGCTACATGATGTCTGTTCAATATCACACAAGCCAGTAATAACAAGCTAGCTAGTAACCCCGGAAAAACTCAGATGATTCAACTCATTGATTAGTTGACAAGTTTTTAGCATTTATTTTTTGATTATTTAAACTTTTGATATTGAACACTGCACTGTTGGGTAGGACTTGCAAGTTAAGTACTTCACTGTACTTGTGACAAATAAAACTTGACACTTGAATCAGTTGGGAAACACTGTATTAGTGGATGCTGAAAGTAACAGGCTATGATGCTAGTCATCCATAGCCGTCAGTGTATTAATGAATGCTAACTGCTAAGTATCTATTAGTGTATTAGTGAATGCTAACTGCTAAGTATCCATCAGTGTATTAGTGGATGCTAACAGCTAAGCATCCATCAGTGTATTAGTGGATGCTAACTGCTAAGCATCCATCAGTGTATTAGTGGATGCTAACTGCTAAGCATCCATCAGTGTATTAGTGGATGCTAACTGCTAAGCATCCATCAGTGTATTAGTGGATGCTAACTGCTAAGCATCCATCAGTGTATTAGTGGATGCTAACTGCTAAGCATCTATCAGTGTATTAGTGGATGCTAACTGCTAAGCATCCATCAGTGTATTAGTGGATGCTAACTGCTAAGCATCCATCAGTGTATTAGTGGATGCTAACTGCTAAGCATCCATCAGTGTATTAGTGGATGCTAACTGCTAAGCATCCATCAGTGTATTAGTGGATGCTAACTGCTAAGCATCCATCCGTGTATTAGTGAATGCTAACTGCTTAGCATCCATCAGTGTATTAGTGGATGCTAACTGCTAAGCACTAAGGAGATGCCGTATGTTTCCATTGCTAAGGGTGATGATGATTATCACTTTGCTATTAAAAGCTTACAATACTAGGATTAAACATTAACGTAATGTGTTCTAACTACAGCACCAGCTAAATAGACGCCATCCCTCACTGATTATTTAGTATGTGAGAGAATCTCTCATAGCAGTAAGGAGATCATTTGCATAATTACTCTGGGGACAGTTCCCCTTTGGAATCTATGACAAGCTGAGATCCTGTGCTGTAAGTAGAGGTCCTTTTCACTCTGAGCTAAAGAGTTCAGTCAAGCTAAAAGAAGACCAAGGTTCTACACCGGATTGAAGCCAGACTCACTATACTGTATCAATCTCATGACCCCAAGTCCATGCCAGTATTTTCCCCTTCTGGCACCATCACCCTGCAGCCTATATGCTCTGAAGTCTGTGACAGTGTTCTGAGCTAGAGGGATCTGGTCCAGTTTTGTAGAGTAAACTCATCTGAGAAGAACATCCCTCCCTAGTTAATGCTAGATCTGTGTTTCCCACAGGACCTTGGTCATTGGCATGAGCCAGCTCTGCTCCATGCGATGAATGTACAGCTAGCTACCTCTTCTCTGCCCTGTGCAAACTGAACCCTGCTTTGAGAGGGCAAGCCTTTAATTGGAACTTCAAAGAAGCCCAGCTAAGCTAATGGGAAGAGGGAGGAGGGGGATTGGGGGATTTATTTTCCATTTTAGTACAGTGTACGACCACCTCCATTCTGTAATTTATCTCCATTGCTAATGTGCTTCTCCATACCAGCTAATTGACTTCACACAGTTAGAGACTGCCAAGCCAGTCTAATTACCGCTCCCTCCCAGAGAACCAGCAGCTCTCTCCTACATTGACCATACAGCTCTCACTAGACAAAGGTCTACAGTGTGTGTGTGTGACATCATTGGTCGAGGGACGTTAGTAGACATTTTTGCAGGGATGTTTTGGGGAAGGGTACAGGGAAATATAGGGTTGCTTATGCAGTCAGTCAGTTAGTCAGTCAGCCAGTTACACAGGGAGGAGACAGTGGACATCTATTCAGTGACCCTGGGAATCCAAGCGGTCTTAATGATGTGCTAATTAGATAGCACCAGGGCTTGGCCACTAACATGGAATGGCCTCATTAAAGAACCTGTGGTGGCAGCCTCTCCCTGTAACACCTCTGCATTCTATGCTCATTTAGAGAGGATTTACTGCGTTTTGGAAATCAGTGCTCTAATTTGATGGTTGTTTATTACAGGTGTGTGTTTAGAATAGATGGTTGGGTTGGGGGGGGGGGTCCTCGTCCACCCATACCATCAATCAGTCCCCTATAATCAGTCCCCTGAGATTGATCAAACTGCTTCGCCCATTTCTAATTTCACCTCTCCCATCGCTGTAAATGCAGACATTTGACTAAATTGAAGCCTCAGGGCTAATGCCAGCGTTTTAAGGACTCAGTCTTTATCTGCTGTCTGATGGATCTGAGTAGACGAGACAGTGGAGGGATGGAGGGAGACAGTGGAGGGATGGAGGGAGACAGTGGAGGGATGGAGGGAGACAGTGGAGGGATGGAGGGAGACAGTGGAGGGATGGAGGGAGACAGTGGAGGGATGGAGGGAGACAGTGAGAGGGATGGAGACAGAGAGAGGGATGGAGACAGACTGAGAGGAATGGAGACAGTGAGAGGGGTGGAGACAGTGAGAGGGGTGGAGACAGTGAGAGGGAGGTGGAGACTGAGGGGGTGGAGACAGTGAGAGGGGTGGAGACAGTGAGTGGTGGGTGGAGACTGAGGGGGTGGAGACAGTGGGAGGGCTGGAGACAGTGAGAAGGGGGTGGAGACAGGGGGTGGAGACAGTGAGAGGGGTGGAGACAGTGAGAGGGGGGTGGAGACTGAGGGGGGTGGAGACTGAGGGGGTGGAGACTGAGGGGGTGGAGACTGAGGGGGTGGAGACTGAGGGGGTGGAGACTGAGGGGGTGGAGACTGAGGGGGTGGAGACTGAGGGGGTGGAGACTGAGGGGGTGGAGACAGTGAGAGGGGGGTGGAGACTGAGGGGGTGGAGAGAGTGAGAGAGGTGGAGACAGTGAGAGGGGGGTGGAGACTGTGTGGGGGATGAGGAGACAGTGGAGGGGAGGGGTAGACAGTGGAGGGGATGAGGAGACAGTGGGGGGGAGGGGGAGACAGTGGAGGGGATGAGGAGACAGTGGAGGGGATGAGGAGACAGTGAGGGGGGGTGGACATTGGAGGAGACAGTGGAGGGAGTAGGCGAGTCAGTGGAGGGATGGAGGGAGACAGTGGAGGGAGAGAGGGAGACAGTGGAGGGAGAGAGGGAGAGAGGGAGACAGTGGAGGGAGACAGTGGAGGGAGAGAGGGAGACAGTGGAGGGAGAGAGGGAGACAGTGGAGGGAGAGAGGGAGACAGTGGAGGGAGAGAGGGAGACAGTGGAGGGAGAGAGGGAGACAGTGGAGGGAGAGAGGGAGACAGCGGAGGGAGTAGGCGAGTCAGCGGAGGGAGTAGGCGAGTCAGCGGAGGGAGAGAGGGAGACAGCGGAGGGAGTAGGCGAGTCAGCGGAGGGAGTAGGCGAGTCAGCGGAGGGAGGAGGCGAGTCAGCGGAGGGAGGAGGCGAGTCAGCGGAGGGAGGAGGCGAGCCAGCGGAGGGAGGAGGCGAGTCAGCGGAGGGAGTAGGCGAGTCAGCGGAGGGAGAGAGGGAGACAGCGGAGGGAGAGAGGGAGACAGCGGAGGGAGAGAGGGAGACAGCGGAGGGAGAGAGGGAGACAGCGGAGGGAGAGAGGGAGACAGCGGAGGGAGAGAGGGAGACAGCGGAGGGAGAGAGGGAGACAGCGGAGGGAGCGAGGGAGACAGCGGAGGGAGAGAGGGAGACAGTGGAGGGAGAGAGGGAGACAGTGGAGGGAGAGAGGGAGACAGTGGAGGGAGAGAGGGAGACAGTGGAGGGAGTAGGCGAGTCAGCGGAGGGAGAGAGGGAGACAGCGGAGGGAGTAGGCGAGTCAGCGGAGGGAGTAGGCGAGTCAGCGGAGGGAGAGAGGGAGACAGCGGAGGGAATAGGCGAGTCAGCGGAGGGAGTAGGCGAGTCAGCGGAGGGAGTAGGCGAGTCAGCGGAGGGAGGAGGCGAGTCAGCGGAGGGAGGAGGCGAGTCAGCGGAGGGAGGAGGCGAGTCAGCGGAGGGAGCAGGCGAGTCAGCGGAGCGGAGGGAGGAGGCGAGACAGCGGAGGGAGGAGGCGAGTCAGCGGAGGGAGTAGGCGAGTCAGCGGAGGGAGGAGGCGAGTCAGCGGAGGGAGGAGGCGAGACAGCGGAGGGAGAGAGGGAGACAGCGGAGGGAGAGAGGGAGACAGCGGAGGGAGAGAGGGAGACAGCGGAGGGAGAGAGGGAGACAGCGGAGGGAGAGAGGGAGACAGCGGAGGGAGGAGGCGAGACAGCGGAGGGAGGAGGCGAGACAGCGGAGGGAGGAGGCGAGACAGCGGAGGGAGGAGGCGAGACAGCGGAGGGAGGAGTCGAGACAGCGGAGGGAGGAGTCGAGACAGCGGAGGGAGGAGTCGAGACAGCGGAGGGAGGAGGCGAGACAGCGGAGGGAGGAGGCGAGACAGCGGAGGGAGGAGGCGAGACAGCGGAGGGAGCAGGCGAGACAGAGGAGGGAGGAGGCGAGTCAGCGGAGGGAGGAGGCGAGTCAGCGGAGGGAGGAGGCGAGTCAGCGGAGGGAGGAGGCGAGACAGCGGAGGGAGGAGGCGAGACAGCGGAGGGAGGAGGCGAGACAGCGGAGGGAGGAGGCGAGTCAGCGGAGGGAGGAGGCGAGTCAGCGGAGGGAGGAGGCGAGTCAGCGGAGGGAGGAGGCGAGTCAGCGGAGGGAGAGAGGGAGACAGCGGAAGGAGTAGGCGAGACAGCGGAGGGAGGAGGCGAGTCAGCGGAGGGAGTAGGCGAGTCAGCGGAGGGAGGAGGCGAGACAGCGGAGGGAGGAGGCGAGTCAGCGGAGGGAGGAGGCGAGACAGCGGAGGGAGGAGGCGAGTCAGCGGAGGGAGGAGGCGAGACAGCGGAGGGAGGAGGCGAGACAGCGGAGGGAGGAGGCGAGACAGCGGAGGGAGCAGGCGAGACAGAGGAGGGAGGAGGCGAGTCAGCGGAGGGAGGAGGCGAGTCAGCGGAGGGAGGAGGCGAGTCAGCGGAGGGAGGAGGCGAGACAGCGGAGGGAGGAGGCGAGACAGCGGAGGGAGGAGGCGAGACAGCGGAGTGAGGAGGCGAGTCAGCGGAGGGAGAGAGGGAGACAGCGGAAGGAGTAGGCGAGACAGCGGAGGGAGGAGGCGAGTCAGCGGAGGGAGTAGGCGAGTCAGCGGAGGGAGGAGGCGAGACAGCGGAGGGAGGAGGCGAGTCAGCGGAGGGAGGAGGCGAGACAGCGGAGGGAGGAGGCGAGTCAGCGGAGGGAGGAGGCGAGTCAGCGGAGGGAGGAGGCGAGACAGCGGAGGGAGGAGGCGAGTCAGCGGAGGGAGGAGGCGAGACAGCGGAGGGAGGAGGCGAGTCAGCGGAGGGAGGAGGCGAGTCAGCGGAGGGAGGAGGCGAGTCAGCGGAGGGAGGAGGCGAGTCAGCGGAGGGAGAGAGGGAGACAGCGGAGGGATGGAGGGAGACAATGGAGGGATGGAGGGAGACAATGGAGGGAGCTGGGCAGATGAGAAAGATGTTGAGGATGGGGAGGGGGTTCCAATCCCATGTGTGATTGCCTCATCATTCTCTCTCTCTCGCTTTGACTTTCCCCCAGTTTTTTATGATTGCCGTCTCACCCCCCACCACTCTAATGCCCAGGTGACGAGACACAAAGGAGCCCATTGTGTTCCATAGGAGCCTGGCTGTCCAGCGATATGCTAGCTGCCTCATAGCGTAGCGGGATGCTGTCTGTGTGCGTGCCCGCACGCACGTTCTCCAGAGATATGACAGTGCAAGCTAATGCCACCTTACAGTCAGACAGGCGAGTCAGCGGAGGGAGAGAGGGAGACAGTGGAGGGATTAGGCGAGACACTGGAGGGAGTAGGCGAGTCAGTGGAGGGAGTAGGCGAGTCAGTGGAGGGAGTAGGCGAGTCAGTGGAGGGAGTAGGCGAGTCAGCGGAGGGAGTAGGCGAGTCAGCGGAGGGAGTAGGCGAGTCAGTGGAGGGAGTAGGCGAGACAGTGGAGGGAGGAGGCGAGACAGTGGAGGGAGGAGGCGAGTCAGCGGAGGGAGTAGGCGAGTCAGTGGAGGGAGTAGGCGAGTCAGTGGCGGGAGTAGGCGAGTCAGTGGAGGGAGTAGGCGAGTCAGTGGAGGGAGTAGGCGAGTCAGTGGAGGGAGGAGGCGAGACAGTGGAGGGAGGAGTCGAGACAGTGGAGGGAGGAGTCGAGTCAGTGGAGGGAGGAGTTGAGTCAGTGGAGGGAGTAGGCGAGACAGTGGAGGGAGTAGGCGAGTCAGTGGAGGGAGTAGGCGAGTCAGTGGAGGGAGTAGGCGAGTCAGTGGAGGGAGTAGGCGAGACAGTGGAGGGAGGAGTCGAGACAGTGGAGGGAGGAGGCGAGTCAGTGGAGGGAGGAGGCGAGTCAGTGGAGGGAGGAGTTGAGTCAGTGGAGGGAGGGGGGGGGGGGGGGGAATGGAGCCAGGATGGGTGGTTGTAGTATAGACCTCCCTGGTCACCTAACATGGGAACAGAGCAGACCTGACTTCGGGAATGGGGGTATAGTCTCTCAGCTGTGTTTGTGTGTGTGTGTAATGTGGTTCCATAACTCATAATGCATAGAATAGTTTTCTGGGAACATGGGACCACAGGCCTGAGGTTTACCAGTTGAATGCTTTTCTTTCTCTGACCTACATTCCTCACTAAAATGTCCATCGACTTACACAATGTGTAAAGAGGCCTGTTTCTTTTGGTCATAGACCTTCCTACCGCAGCCATAACTGGAATGGTTCAACTTGAGTAAAATACCATTCATACTAAGAAAATAACATTCATACTCAATACTAGGGTTGCAAAGGGTCGGAAACTTTACGGTCAATTTCTGGAACTTTTCCGGAAATTTTCCATGGGAAGTTAAGCCTGGGAATTTGGGGAATTTTGCTTAAATTCATCAAAAAAGTTAGCTTATAACAGTGAACCTTTTTTTGTGGGACACACAAGGCAATTCTAGGTCTTGTGGCATATTTTGGTTAAACTATCCCCAATTCAATGGATTGGGGATAGTCCATCCCATGTACAGCTGATTATCAAGATCTTGAACACTAATGAGATGCTAATGATTCTACTACACTGTCTGAGCCAAGGACTACATGCTTTCTGGTAAGTTTTGATTACAATACTGGGTGGGGTGAATATATTTTATATGATTTTTTTGTTAAATAGTAACCTACAGCAAAGTGTGTTTAAAGCATTTCTAACTTGTTAACAATTTCTGCTAGTTAGTTTTTGCTACCATGTGGGTTTTAGCTGAGCCTGCTAACTGAGGAGTGGTTTCAATTTTGTATTTTTTTATTTAACTAGGCAAGTCAGTTAAGAACAAATTCTTATTTACAATGACGGCCTACCAGGGA
Organism: Oncorhynchus mykiss; assembly: GCF_057628025.1. Lineage (NCBI taxonomy): Eukaryota > Metazoa > Chordata > Actinopteri > Salmoniformes > Salmonidae > Oncorhynchus > Oncorhynchus mykiss. Next base: position 66,624,654 of record NC_143030.1, on the reverse strand, counting down.
ACAGTGGGTTAACTGCCTTGTTCAGGGGAAGAATGACAGATTTTTACCTTGTCAGCTTAGGGATTTGATCAAGCAACCTTCAGTTACTGGCCCAACGCTCTAACCTCTAGGCCACCTGCCCATTCTAAAACATTTATGTTACAAAGGAGTTGTTTAATCTAATTGCTTAACTATTTATCTGTACAGGGAATTGTATTTGTTTTTTTTTTACAATTTTTTTTCTAATCTTTACAGGAAAATGCCATGGGCACAATCTGATGTGTGGATACATTTCACTGCAGCTAATGTAGAAGGAAAAGCTGTGTACATTTGCAAATACTGTGCCAAATCATATGTGAAGAATGCAACAAAGATGCAGAATAATCTGGCCAAGTGCATAATGTTCACTCAGCGCACACAACAAGCAACCTCTGACCTCTATTTGAGGTGAACATGATTAATCAGACACCTTATCGATAGCGACAGCGCATGGTCTTCCTGGAATAAGGTTTTTTGACTCAATGGAGGAACGCTCTTCTTGAGCTGTGTATGCAACTGAATCACCTCTGATGCTCACAGGCAAGGTGTATTGGGAGAGATTTCTGAATGTTCTTCACCCAGCATACACCCCTCCAACCAGACATGCTTTATCTACTCATTTGCTGGATGCAGAGTTCAACAGAGTTCAAGTGAAGGTCAAGCAAATCATAGAGAAAGCAGACTATATTGCAATCATTTCTGATGGGTGGTCGAATGTTCGTGGGCAAGGAATAGTTAACTACATCATCTCCACCCCTCAACAAGTATTCTAAAAGAGCACAAACACAAGGGACAACAGACATACCGGTCTCTACATTGCAGATGAGCTGAAGGGAGTCATCAATGACCTTGGACCACAGAAGGTATTTGCACTGGTGACAGACAATGCTGCGAACATGAAGGCTGCTTGTTCTAAAGTGGAGGAGTCCTACCCTCACATCACACCAATTGGCTGTGCTGCTCATGCACTGAATCTGCTCCTCAAGGACATCATGGCACTGAAAACAATGGATACACTCTACAAGAGAGCCAAGGAAATGGTTAGGTATCTGAAGGGTCATCAAGTTATAGCAGCAATCTACCTCACCAAGCAAAGTGAGAAGAATAAGAGCACCACATTGAAGCTTCCCAGCAACACCCATTTGGGTGGTGTTATCATGTTTGACAGTCTCCTGGAGGGGAAGGAGTCTCTCCAAGAAATAGCCATATCACAGTCTGCTGATATGGATAGCCCTATCAAGAGGATCCTCCTGGATGATGCATTTTAGGAGAGAGTGGTAAGCAGCCTGAAACTCCTGAAACCTATAGCGGTAACCATTACACGGATTGAGGGAGACAATGCCATCCTGCCTGATGTTCAGACTCTGCTTGCAGATGTAAGAGAAGAAATCTGTACTGCCCTGCCCACTTCACTGATGCTCCAAGGAGAGGAAACTGCAATTCTGAAATATATTCAAAAGCGTGAAGACTTCTGCCTGAAGCCCATACACGCCGCAGCGTACATGTTGGACCCCAAGTATGCTGGCAAGAGCATCATGTCTGGTGCAGAGATCAACAAGGCCAATGGTGTCATCACTACCGTGTCTCGCCACTTTGGCCTGGATGAGGGCAAGGTTCTTGGCAGTCTGGCGAAGTACACTTCCAAGGGCTTTGGGATGGAGATGCAATATGGTAGTCGTGCCAACATATCTCATCAGCCACCTGGTGGAAGGGACTTTGTGGATCTGAGACTCTTTCCCCTGTTGGCTCCATCATCCTCCAACTCCCACCAACGTCAGCCACCTCAGCGTGCAACTGGTCCTTGTTTGGGACCACACACACCAAAGCACACTACAGGCTGATCATTACAAAGGATGAAAATTTGAGGCTTTTTGAGCCTGACAACGAGCCATCCTCAACAAGGTTGGAAAGTGACAGATGAGGCCTCGGAGTCTCATGTTCATGAGGTGGACATTGAGGAGCCTGAGAGGAAGACAACCAAAGTTTAGTTTTTAGACTAACGTTTTTGAGAGATGCGATGGATCGTTGGGGATCATTCAATATTCCCTTTATTTTGTTGTTCAGTGATTTCATCCCATGTGTGAGTCAACTCATTTAATTAAAGTTCAATTCGGAACTAAATCGTTTTTATATTTATATTTGAAGGATTTAATCATTTGCAATTATGTCTATTTATAAGGTAAAAGGTTTATGTTTCTCTCTCCGTATGATATGGTAAATATATCCAACGCAAACAAACAACTACATTTAAATGGTATTTATTCATGAAACTTAATCTCAAGATGATGGACGAACAGGTGGAAACAATTGATTTTCAAAGAGCTCACCGTTTTGGTGGCAGAGCAACCCACCACAAAAGGAAAATTGCTTTGTTACAACAGGGTAGGGAATTGAAGAACACCCCATTCTCTATTAATGAACAATTTCCTCATGAAATAGTGGAGAGACGATGTGCCCCGTACCCCACTTCCAAAAGGCTACATAATTACATTTAAAAAATACATCTCAATATAAAAAATATAAAGTCTAATCAATCTATATAGGGCAAATAATGATGATCCACACTTTTTTGAAAATATATATAATAATATATTGAGCTCACAAGCAACAAAATAATCTATTATTATGGTGGGAGATTATAATACGGTTTTAAGTACCTCAATGGATCGTAAAGGAAGTCATTCTACAAACTATCACCCTCAAGCACTTAAGGAGATCACAAAGATTATGGATACATTATAACTAGTTGATACAGTGCCTTGCGAAAGTATTCGGCCCCCTTGAACTTTGCGACCTTTTGCCACATTTCAGGCTTCAAACATAAAGATATAAAACTGTATTTTTTGTGAAGAATCAACAACAAGTGGGACACAATCATGAAGTGGAACGACATTTATTGGATATTTCAAACTTTTTTTAACAAATCAAAAACTGAAAAATTGGGCGTGCAAAATTATTCAGCCCCCTTAAGTTAATACTTTGTAGCGCCACCTTTTGCTGCGATTACAGCTGTAAGTCGCTTGGGGTATGTCTCTATCAGTTTTGCACATCGAGAGACTGACATTTTTTCCCATTCCTCCTTGCAAAACAGCTCGAGCTCAGTGAGGTTGGATGGAGAGCATTTGTGAACAGCAGTTTTCAGTTCTTTCCACAGATTCTCGATTGGATTCAGGTCTGGACTTTGACTTGGCCATTCTAACACCTGGATATGTTTATTTTTTAACCATTCCATTGTAGATGTTGCTTTATGTTTTGGATCATTGTCTTGTTGGAAGACAAATCTCCGTCCCACTCTCAGGTCTTTTGCAGACTCCATCAGGTTTTCTTCCAGAATGGTCCTGTATTTGGCTCCATCCATCTTCCCATCAATTTTAACCATCTTCCCTGTCCCTGCTGAAGAAAAGCAGGCCCAAACCATGATGCTGCCACCACCATGTTTGACAATGGGGATGGTGTGTTCAGGGTGATGAGCTGTGTTGCTTTTACGCCAAACATATCGTCTTGCATTGTTGCCAAAAATTTTGGTTTCATCTGACCAGAGCACCTTCTTCCACATGTTTGGTGTGTCTCCCAGGTGGCTTGTGGCAAACTTTAAACGACACTTTTTATGGATATCTTTAAGAAATGGCTTTATTCTTGCCACTCTTCCATAAAGGCCAGATTTGTGCAATATACGACTGATTGTTGTCCTATGGACAGAGTCTCCCACCTCAGCTGTAGATCTCTGCAGTTCATCCAGAGTGATCATGGGCCTCTTGGCTGCATCTCTGATCAGTCTTCTCCTTGTATGAGCTGAAAGTTTAGAGGGACGGCCAGGTCTTGGTAGATTTGCAGTGGTCTGATACTCCTTCCATTTCAATATTATCGCTTGCACAGTGCTCCTTGGGATATTTAAAGCTTGGGAAATCTTTTTGTATCCAAATCCGGCTTTAAACTTCTTCACAACAGTATCTCGGACCTGCCTGGTGTGTTCCTTGCGCTTTTAACGGACCTCTGAGACTATCACAGTGCAGGTGTATTTATACGGAGACTTGATTACACACAGGTGGATTGTATTTATCATCATTAGTCATTTAGGTCAACATTGGATCATTCAGAGATCCTCACTGAACTTCTGGAGAGAGTTTGCTGCACTGAAAGTAAAGGGGCTGAATAATTTTGCACGCCCAATTTTTCAGTTTTTGATTTGTTAAAAAAGTTTGAAATATCCAATAAATGTCGTTCCACTTCATGATTGTGTCCCACTTGTTGTTGATTCTTCACAAAAAAATACAGTTTTATATCTTTATGTTTGAAGCCTGAAATGTGGCAAAAGGTCGCAAAGTTCAAGGGGGCCGAATACTTTCGCAAAGCACTGTATATGGAGGGTGAAAAACCCTGACCCTGGGAGATATACATGGAGGAGGCTTAAAGCAGCCATCTTGATTACTTCCTAGTCTTGTTCTTGCTGGCATCAAAAGTAAAAAATAAAAATTAATAGGAGATCAGACCACCATCTAATTGGCCTCCATATAACTCTTACAACATTTCCACGTGGACGGGGATATTGGAAAATTAATCAAAGCCTATTGGACAACAATTTGTTCTTAACTTAAACAAAATAATTCATAACTGACTTTTTTTGTACAACATATGCACAGCAGAACCCCTTATTGTATGGGACACTTTCAAATGTACTTTTAGAGGCCATTCAATGCAATACTCATCATTTAAACATTTAAAAGCAGTTTAGGTCAAAAGAGATTAGACTAATAAAGGAAATAGAGGAAGTAACAGCGCAGGTAGATGGTAATGGAAACTGTACTTTAGAGGCACAAAATAGGTTAGAGGACAAACAAAAAAAAATGGAGGTACTTATTCAAGAACGATCAAGTGTAATGTATTACAAAAATAAAACAAATTGGATAGAAAATGGGGGAAAATGGACAAACATTTTCTTGAATCTTCAACACAGAAATTCCACCAAAAATAATTTACAGAAACTCATTACAAATGATGGAGTTATCCATGATTCACCAAATTATATTTTGAAAGAGGAAGCAAAATATTTTAAGCTAATGTTTTATTTTCAGTCTCCTCCATTTTCACTGAAAGATGTTAACTGTAAGGATTTCTTTCCTAATAATAATGTAAAATTAACACATTTACAGAAAGACCGGTGTGAAGGCCAACTTAAAGAAGAGGCACTTTTTGAGGCAATAAAATATTTTCAATCTGGAAAAACACCAGGGCTTGACGGTATACCAGTAGAGGTTTATCAGGCCTTTTTTGATGTACTCAAAGATCCATTATTAGCATGTTTTAATTACTCTTATACAAATGGTAGACTTTCAGGTACTTAACAAGATGCTCTGATTTCATTACTACTGTGACAGGACCCAGGTGGTAAGTATAAAGATCCAGTCCATTTAAAAACTCTAACACTTCAATGTTGTGATGCGAAAATCCTGGCGAAATGCATAGCATATAGAATAAAAAAGGTCATACCAGATATTGTTCATTCTGATCAGATAGGTTTTTTACATGGACGATATATTGGAAATAATATACAACAATTACTTGAAACAATTGAACATTATGGAACATTGAAGATACCAGGTTTGGTCTTCATAGCTGATTTTGAACAGGAGTTTGATAAAGTACGATTAGAATTTATATATAAATGCCTGGAATACTTTAATTTTGGTGAATCTCTTAAACAATGGGTTAAAGTTATGTACAGCAACCCCAGATCTGCCTGGTGTGTTCCTTGTTCTTCATGATGCTCTCTGCGCTTTTAACGGACCTCTGAGACTATCACAGTGCAGGTGCATTTATACGGAGACTTGATTACACACAGGTGGATTGTATTTATCATCATTAGTCATTTAGGTCAACATTGGATCATTCAGAGATCCTCACTGAACTTCTGGAGAGAGTTTGCTGCACTGAAAGTAAAGGGGCTGAATAATTTTGCACGCCCAATTTTTCAGTTTTTGATTTGTTAAAAAAGTTTGAAATATCCAATAAATGTCGTTCCACTTCATGATTGTGTCCCACTTGTTGTTGATTCTTCACAAAAAAATACAGTTTTATATCTTTATGTTTGAAGCTTGAAATGTAGCAAAAGGTCGCACAGTTCAAGGGGGCCGAATACTTTCGCAATGCACTGTATATGGGGCATACAACATCTCAGCAGACTTTGTTGCGATGAGACCTAATCAAGAAATCACTTATTCTGTTATTGAGAAACAGAGAAACAATGGGTATTGATTCTAACAACACTATAACTGGGGTCCTGTCAAAGCACATCCTCCCCACCCTGAGGAAGATGCCTTGCATCTCTCTCTCTCACACACACTTCTAAAGAACAAACCGCTGGAGCCTGAGCTGATACTCAGAGAGGGATCCTGTTCACACACCAGAGAATGTGTCGTCGTCCCCCCCCCCCCCCCCCGAGGGGATGCCTGGATTTCCCTCCTCCTTCAGGATGAAGAACATCCCCCAAACGTCCTCCATCTGCCTAAACTTCTGTTGTTCCTCCAAGGCAGCAACACTGCCAGCCATTGTGTTATGTTCTCCTGTTATTCATGTATGCATCTGGATACTTGGTGATTCAAGCCAATTAATTTTTCACCTTTGTCTCACATGACAGTTCCTCTACCAACGGAGCCTATAGCCCCCCCCCCCCCCCCCCCCCCCCCCCCCCGAACAACAATGCTGTCACACAGCCCAGAAATGTCTAAACTGTCCTCCTACACACACTCTCGCTGGGGGCATGCTTTCCATCACAGTCACCGGTACCTGTCAGATAGTTTTGAAAGGGATGATGGATCTTTCTCATTTACCCACTGGTGGTTATGCGTTTAGAGTTCCCAACTGTTTAAGAATGTTGGAGGATGGTCTAAATTACGTTTTGTGAATGTCCTGTGTGTGGTGTGTGTTCCCTCCGACATTGTACTGTGCTGACCCAGATGTTTCTCCTCTCCACAGGCAAGGTTCTGAATACAGACCTGCGTCACTACCTCAGCCTGCAGTTCCAGAAAGGTTCGCTGGACCACAAGCTCCAGCAGGTGATCAGGGATAACCTGTACCTGCGCACCATTCCCTGTGAGTAGTAACGCCCCGGGCTTCCCCCCTTTTTTCTCAGAGTTTCCTGTCTACTCCACATGTGCCTGCTCGTTAACGGCTGTTCCATGTGAGTAGGACACCAGATCTCAAGACTGACGGTCACTAGCACTTCAGTAGCCAAGCAATCCTATTTGGCCCTGCCATCAGATAGAAATGCCCCCTTCACAGGTGTCCATTAATCAGCAGAGCAGTTTGCTTTTCCCAAAAGACATGCTACTTCTCCCATGAGGACACAGTGCTTGGCATTCATTGGAACCATCCTCCTCAGAACCCTCCGCTTGTGTCTGGATTGATGAAGAGAGTGATTAGAGGAAGAGTGACATGTCAATCACAGTCCTTCATTTTCACAGTTCCATCTCTCTGTCCCTCATTCATTTTCTCTCCTCTTGGCGCTGTGTGTTTAATCATGGATTCTTCTTCTCTCCTAACTGGGGGCATTCTATGCCACATCTCTGAGGTCTACAAAGCAGCCGTCAAACCTTCACTATAAAGGCCATCAACTTCACACATAACTACTCTTTGATAGATGAGATAGGAGATCTCTCACTCCATTTTCCAATACTAATATGTAGGCCTTGGAAGTTAATCTCCAGAATATAATATGCATGTAATTATGTTTAATTAATATATATTTCCATAGTAACCTAATTCCTTCTAAGTACTTGGTGCAACTCTATGCTTCATCCACCCACTATGAATGACTGTGTTTGAGCATGTGTCTCTGGGCCTTTAAAACAATGACTCCACTTAATGACTCCCCTTTGTTTGAGAATGTGTCTCTGGGCCTTTAAAACAATGACTCCCCTGTGTTTGAGAATGTGTCTCTGGGCCTTTAAAACAATGACTCCCCTTTGTTTGAGAATGTGTCTCTGGGCCTTTAAAACAATGACTCCCCTGTGTTTGAGTGTGTGTCTCTAGGCCTTTAAAACAATGACTCCACTTAATGACTCCCCTGTGTTTGAGTGTGTGTCTCTAGGCCTTTAAAACAATGACTCCCCTTAATGACTCCCCTGTGTTTGAGTGTGTGTCTCTAGACCTTTAAAACAAGGACTCCCCTTAATGACTCCCCTGTGTTTGAGTGTGTGTCTCTAGGCCTTTAAAACAATGACTCCCCTTAATGACTCCCCTGTGTTTGAGTGTGTGTCTCTAGGCCTTTAAAACAATGACTCCCCTTAATGACTCCCCTGTGTTTGAGTGTGTGTCTCTAGGCCTTTAAAACAATGACTCCCCTTAATGACTCCCCTGTGTTTGAGTGTGTGTCTCTAGGCCTTTAAAACAATGACTCCACTGTGTTTGAGTGTGTGTCTCTGGGCCTTTAAAACACTGGGATAAATAAGTGGTGTGGAAAAGCGTTTTATATGTATACCCTAGTGGTTTTAAATGGACAAAAGGGCAAATTGGTGGGATTCAAAGTGCAGATTTTCTACGCTACTCTGCCGAATTACATGGCAATTACTCCCCATTTCACAATTTATTAATGCTACAGGACACATTTATATCATCTTTGAGTCACTATTTTAATTAGCATATTAAACGTTTCTAATTTGTGACTTTGTTATGAGGGAGAGCCACCCATCCTCTCCTGAACGGCAGATTTTCTCATGTGGAAATATAATGCTGATGAATAATTGTGAATAACAGGCATCTAAATAAATTGCTGATGTTCATTTTCACTAGATGGATACAGTATAACTGTTTAGTGTCTGTCAGTTTCATGAGTTAATGCATTGTTAATGTTCTCAGTATATAAATCATGAGGGGCTATATCGACGACTGCGGACATTAATGGTAAATACTGTTTTGTGAAAAAATTTATAAAAAAGCCATACAAATTCTGAGAGGAAAATGTGCTACGGTAAGTAAGTACGCCAGGCTCTAATGCAGCTCATATTGAATTACTATGGCTGTACAGTCATACCCTGTAGCATTTCAAGCATTGACCCTAGTCTAAGCCTAGTTTGTCTCTAGTGCATGGCTGTTTGTTTCTGCCTCCTCATCAGTGCTAGGGGTTATATTTTGACTGGTGGTGCAGGTCAGCATATGACCCATGTCGCCACTGCTTAGCCACTGATGTTTGTGTGACTGTGAATGGCGTTTCACTGTGCAGGGAGACGCTGCCTATCCTCTGCTGTGTGACTGCGACTATGGCCTTCCACATTGCATGGAGCCCGAATGCTCTCGGCGTCTCTCCCTGGGATCCAGAATGGCTGCTTGGCCCCGCTATACCTCTCCTCATCGCAGCCCTCTAAATGGCAGCTCAGAGAGAGGAGCGTGACTTCTCCCCAGTCCCCTCCTGAACACACGGGCAGAGACATCATTAAAGGTCACTCACGAGAAAGAAGGGAAGAGAAAAGACAGAAAAGGAAGGAAGGAAGGAGAGTCAGTGCCAGGGGTCCAAATCACCACATAATCCTTGAAGCTTGGCTGAACCCTCTGCCTCCTCTTCTCCTCTGGGCAGTAATATCCGTAGTGGCACCGCAGTAAGCTCTGAGGCTCACTGGGAGATAACAAAGTGAGAAGGATGACAAAACTGTATAAGAAAAAGTGCCCCAGGTATTCAATACAAAGAATAGTTTTCTCTTAAGAAGATTTAAGTATCTTCCATTAAACTTTTTCTAAGCCTGTGAAACAAGACACCATAACCATGAACATAGATAGCTTTTCCGTTAATAGGGAATATCTACTCGGAGTGGAAAAAACATTAGGAACCTAATGTTCCATCCTAATATTGAGTTGCACCCCCCCCCCCCCCATTTGCCCTCAGAACAGCCTCAATCCGTTGGGGCATGGACTCAAACAAGGTATCGAAAGTGTTCCGCAGGGATGTTGGCCCATTTTGACTCCAACACTTCCTACAGTTGTGTGAAGTTGGCTGGATGTCCCTTGGGTACCAGACCATTCTTGATACACACAGGAAATTGTAAACCATGAAAAAGCCAACTGTGATGCAGTTCTTGACACACTCAAACCGGTGCGCCTTGTTCAAGGGCACTTAAATCTTCTGTCTTGCCCATTCACCATCTGAATGGCGCACACACATTCTTGGAAAAGGAGTTATCTATTGGAAGCCAGACACGACAGGGTCAGGTCTCAATGTGAATATGTGTGATAGCCTTCCAGTGGTGCTCCTGGTCTTCTTGTAAGCAGCTTAAGCAGCTGGCAGTGTTTCACGGTGGTGACGCTTCGCTGTGTAAACAGATACACTAATTGTTTTTTTTCTTGGACTCTGTCTGTCTGTCTCTCTGTCTGTCTCTCTGTCTCTGTGTTCCACTGTCTGGGCTGTTCCACAACAATACGCTACCTAATGTAGAAAAGTGGCAATTCATCTTCACTAGATCCACTCCAAATAACCTAATACCTTTTAACCTTTTAATGATGTTTGCGTTTTTGTGCTGCTGTTCAGTATTGTTTTGGTTCGATAGTTTCATTTCTTCAAAGGTGACATTTTTGAGAACATTAACAGAACATTTTTTGCTCACCTCCCTCTCCTCCCTCACCTCCCTCACCTGCCTCACCTCCCTCACTTTTTACCCTGATCCCAGCACTAACTTTTCTCTGGTGTCTACTTCAAACGACCCGTTCTTGATTATCCTCTCTCCTCTACCTCAAAAGACAGACTGAATCCTTGATTCTTCCCCTCTGGTGAGTCAGATTGTTACATGAGAAAGACTGAGCCATGTAACTCTCAAGCAGGACTGTCAACATCTCAGTACACTAAATTGTAGGAATATTGGTTGAAGCCTATCACAAAATCTGTTCTGAAACCAGATTTCCAAGCGCAAACACAAGAATACAGTATTCTGTTTTTCCTGTTTCTCTGTTCAAGGATTCTCATATTACTGTCTTTGGTCTTTGATTCGACCTCTGATAGAATTCAATAGTCTACTTTATCAGATGACCAGGATGGAGGGAGTGAATATGGAGGAAAGGAGGGAGGGAAATAGAGGGAGGTTCAGGAGAGATAGTATTAAAGGAGTCCATTTGGGCTCCTGTCAGGTTGTAGTTCACTCGAGGTAAACATCCAATTATATCTGAGCCATGTCCCCTGATGCGTAAAATGTTTCCAATATATTTATACTTGTTTCAATGTATTTCGGATGAGGGGATCAACTTGTTAAAAGGACCAGCTTGTTGGCGTCAACTGCAGTACAAAGGCAGTTACAGCAGATGTTATTTTAATGACTGCTCCATGCTTGGTTTATACTGGCATGTAGTGTATAGTGCTGCAGTTTCCAGATTGAAAACCACAATTTTACGCAATTTAGGGTGAAGAATAGAGATGAAGGATGGAGAATGAAAGAACAGGAAGAAAAATTAAAAAGGTCTGGAATGTTTTTCAACTGTTGCTTTTATATAGTTTGTTATTGTCAAAACAGAAAAGGGGAAAAACCCATCTTCTCAGCTCTGGAGATGAACATACCTCAGAAGTCCTTGAAACAACCCATCTTCTCAGCTCTGGAGATGAACATACCTCAGAAGTCCTTGAAACAACCCATCTCCTCAGCTCTGGAGATGAACATACCTCAGAACTCCTTGAAACAACCCATCTCCTCAGCTCTGGAGATGAACATACCTCAGAAGTCCTTGAAACAACCCATCTTCTCAGCTCTGGAGATGAACATTCCATCAGAACTCCTTGAAACAACCCATCTTCTCAGCTCTGGAGATGAACATACCTCAGAACTCCTTGAAACAACCCATCTCCTTAGCTCTGGAGATGAACATTCCATCAGAACTCCTTGAAACAACCCATCTTCTACCATTGTGTAACCCCAAACAAAAGTCAGTTGCAGTGTTCTTCATATCCCCCTCCCACTTTCATAATGGATTCCATTCTGCCCTCATTAGAATAATCTATTCATACAGTGCCTTGCGAAAGTATTCGGCCCCCTTGAACTTTGCGACCTTTTGCCACATTTCAGGCTTCAAACATAAAGATATAAAACTGTATTTTTTTGTGAAGAATCAACAACAAGTGGGACACAATCATGAAGTGGAACGACATTTATTGGATATTTCAAACTTTTTTTAACAAATCAAAAACTGAAAAATTGGGCGTGCAAGATTATTTTTTGATTTGTTAAAAAGGTTTTAAATATCCAATAAATGTCGTTCCACTTCATGATTGTGTCCCACTTGTTGTTGATTCTTCACAAAAAAATACAGTTTTATATCTTTATGTTTGAAGCCTGAAATGTGGCAAAAGGTCGCAAAGTTCAAGGGGGCCGAATACTTTCGCAAGGCACTGTAGCTTAGTTGAACATGGTTTCTATCCTTCTTCTGTGAATACATGGCTGGATCGGCATCTCGACTCTTCCCAATGGGAACTGTCTGTTATCCTCACTCTGTGTCTGTTGTGTTGTCTCTGGCAGGTACCACGCGGCAACCCAGAGAGGGGGAGGTTCCTGGAGTGGACTATAACTTCATCAGTGTGGAGGAGTTCCGTGTGCTGGAGGAGAGTGGCCTGCTGCTGGAGAGTGGAACCTACGACGGTTGGTCTGAGCGTCTGGGGGAAGTCTATGGGAGGTGGACATTACAACACCCAGTAACACTATTCCCCACGACTTATGCATTGTTCGTTTACTCATTTATAGTACCTGCTGAGATGTCACTGTCATCCAGGTCATCAGATAAACTCAATATAAACATGGCATTCATGCATTGTAAATGTGAAAGGAAGTAGGTCTAGCTTCCCAAGAGTTTCTTCCGGAGCAACATAGCATAGTCCCACTTAGCATTCAAAGTAGGTTGATGATTTCTCAGAAGCCAGCGGTCAGCATTGTGACAGAGAACCCTGGAGGACCCTCATAGCCAGTCATATCCAGACGTCACCAGTACGCAGGATAAATAATACATCCTCACAGTGAGGACATATAGCAGGCTGATCTACATATGGCTGTTTCAGCTCTATCTCGGGATGTTACTTATTAATGTGGGCCCTTTTGACCTCCGGGGAATCTCCACCGGACAACTGAGGCATAGACACACACACATGCACACCCACACACATGCACACCCACACGCGTGCACACGCAAACACATTTTCTCTCGCTCCCTCTCCCCCTCTCTGTCTCTTATGCTCATGAGATTTAGTTTTTGTTCACAAGGGAATGTGTAACGTTTTGTCAATGATCTCTGTGACTTAGAGCCTGGTTTATTACCGGCAGCCCCATTCCTTTGGTCTGAGAGGAAGTCTATGCCAGGCTGGATGTATGTGTGGATGGTTGGCTTCTCCCATCGACCAAGCCGTCAGTGGGACTAATCTCTGTGATCTCTAGGCAGACAGGCAGGGCCTGATCACCTGTCGCTGTGGAGGTGATCTGTCAGGGAGTGACTAGGTCCAAGGTTACAGCTCTATGTTAACCATTTTCTGTCTGTATTACTGACTCTGGCCTCGACTGTAGGCCCTTGGTTGAAAGGAGGTTTGTGGTCAATGTTTTGGATGGACACAGGTCTTTCACTCTCTTTCTCTCCCTCCCTCCCAGAGTAGCTAACTCAACCTCAGGGAGGAAAGTGCCAACAAAGGTTGGAGCTGTTTTATTTCTCAATAGGCACAGAGAGGCTGAGAGGCCATGAGTAGCACTTTCTTGCAGTTGAGAGCTGTGCCTTGACTCCAGAGCAGGGTACGTGAGAGTCTATACACCAGGGTTCATAACTTGTCTTCCTCCTCTCTCTCTACCGCTCAGTATAGACCACAGCCAGGGCAACATTAATTATAAAAGACAGAATTGGCCAGAAAAGAAAGCAATGATAGAAAAAATACTGAGATAAGAAATAATGGGTTTGTTTATGTAAGCTGTAGGCCTGACTCAGTGAGGTACTGATAGAGGAGCTGTACCTGTGATGTGATGCTGCTGTATTGTAGAGAGCACAGAGCAGCAGCTTATAGAGCACATCTTATTATAGAATAACTATCTTCAAAGTAATGACTCGGGACGTCGGGTTGTGAAATGAAAGCTTCTTTTAGTAATACTACTTGTTCACATTACATTGAACAGCTTTAGATTCTACAAAACGATAAAAGAAAGTTGCTGGTGAAAGACAGGATAATCACTTGTCACTTGTACATAACTGGCGCGTTCTCCGTTTTTCTATTACCTGAATGCAAGGCATTCTGGTACTTGCAGTCAATAGCATGATCCAATACTATCCAAAACAACATAAATATGTATGCAGTTCTCTCAATCTCCATCACACAAATTCTAATACAATTACATATGTATATAACTCTAAAGAAAATATCTTTAGATACAGCTCAATTCATGAACTGTAAACATTAACTCTGTAACCTGTTAAAAGTTCCAACACGTATAGGTCTTTGAAGAGCTCCAGTAGAGCTGAGTATTACTGAAGATAAGAGCAGCCAGGGCAATGGGCCAGCTCACAGGACTGGGGAGGGAGGGAGAGGGTGAAGGTGCTGCACTGGCAAGACAAACAGAGGACAATCCCAGAGAGAAGGATTAAGAAAGGCTTCAATGCTGAGAAATGTCAGAGTAGAGTATGCGGAAAGATTTTCTGTGTTTCACTGTGGGTCTAAAAAGACAAACACATATTGGATGAAAGTATACAGACTCACTCGATGCCGTTAAAAGAATCCCCTTTATCACTCGATGCCGTTAAAAAGAATCCCCTTTATCACTACATGCAGCCATATTCTAATGTACATGGTGGCTGTGCATTGGCTAAATCGGGGACTTTGGGAAGTGCTTATTAGAGACAGTAGGTCTGGCCTTTAACACCGAAACCTCAGAGCTGAGAGCTGCTGTAGTCTAGTAGAAACATCTATTAACACTGGCTCACCCTCACAGCAGAGGAATGTGGAGTTGAAAAGGGTGGCTGTGGAGTCGTGGGAATTGATGCCAAGCAGACTGCCAGCTCTGTGCCAGCAGCGGAAGGAAGCCCTTCTACTCTGGAGAAGCCTATCTATTCTGCCAGCCTGTGAAGGCTGGGCATGCTGCTGGGCAGTGGGCGCTAAACAGGAGAGAGAGGAGAGGCTCATCCTCCATGATTAATGAGTGTCTGTGGGCATGGCCTTGCCTGGCTAGTTAAGAGGCAGAGAGAGAGGGGAAAGGAGAGAAAGAGATATGGAGAGAAAGAAAGAGAGGGGGAAAATGAGTGTGTTAGAGCGGAGAGAGAAAATACTTAAGTGGTGTTCCAGGGATGCGAGCATAATGGCTGTGTCCCCTGGTGTGCTAGCGCTATGTATTCATCACAGAGAGTGATGGAGAGAGGAACACTTTTTAGCACACAAGGCCATGAGAGGAACAGTGGAATTGAGAGAAAAGGAGTGAGAGCTCAGACTGGCACTGCTATCCATGTTTTGTTGGCTGCTGCCCTACTGAGGTTCTCACAGGTTGGGCACAGGATGCCTACTCTAACCAGTTTGCAGGACTTCTCCATCTCTGACAGAACAGTAACACTACCAACACGTCCATGGCCCTGGGCCTGCTGGATCCCCCTGGGCCTGCTGGACCCCCCTGGGCCTGCTGGATCCCCCTGGGCCTGCTGGACCCCCCTGGGCCTGCTGGATCCCCCTGGGCCTGCTGGACCCCCCTGGGCCTGCTGGATCCCCCTGGGCCTGCTGGACCCCCCTGGGCTTGCTGGACCCCCCTGGGCCTGCTGGATCCCACTGGGCCTGGTGGACCCCCCTGGGCTTGCTGGATCCCCCTGGACTGTACCCATACAGGCTGGTCATGGATAAAGAATGAGGGGGAAGGTTAAAAAGTAACGTCTCCCTCCCACACACAGCACAGCAGCAAGCAGCAGTTCCTGGATGCTAATAGAACAGTGCTTGTGACTGGCTGAATAGGGCTCTATGTGAAAGCTGACCGGACTGAGTCCAAGATGATGAGGTTGACTATACTAGTGTTGCACGGCATACTGAAACTGCTGTACTTTTTCGATACTAGAATTTTTGTTCCTTTTGGTCCTTCTGTCAAATGTGTCTGGCGTCGTATATGGATTGAGAGGATTAAGTCTGACTAGTAATTTGACTGAATATTCTGAAGGGGGCAGTAGTTAGCTAACCAGGCTACTTGCGCTTGATCATGCAGCTGACACCGTGCGAGCCACTTTTGACAAACAAGCGAAAGGAGACAGAACATGCTGACAGCATGGCTTCTTCTGAAACATCATACCTCCACACCCGCAGCTTGTTGACAAAACTGGCTGCAAAAGCAAACTATGGGAATATTTTGATTATAGAGCAGATGTGGGCCAGCCCACCGAAACAACTAAGCAAAATGTGATGTGTTACAAAGCAGTGCAATGTAAGGGAAGTTTAGTTCCAAAACTCAACTATTTTTGAGTGACAATGACATGAACATATATTCAGCATGACAATCATGTGAGCATCATAATATCATTACATAACCCAAACGTAATGGGAAATGTACTCATAACTTGACCACAATACATTTAGCAATATTCTATCTGGGATCCTTGGGATGTCCCTAACCTTAACCCTTACCTTAACCATTTTAAATGTCAACTTCAATGTGGGTAAAGTCAGAGTTGGGACCTCCCAAGGACCCCAGATAGCAATGACCATATATTTAGACTACTTAAAATCAAATCAAATGTATTTATTTAGCCCTTCGTACATCAGCTGATATCTCAAAGTGCTGTACAGAAACCCAGCCTAAAACCCCAAACCGCAAGCAATGCAGGTGTTGAAGCACGTCTTCTTGGTTGTCTGGGCTTGTTAGCAGTAGCCCTGGGCAGAGCATTGCACTCTGGGAAGTGAAATGCAGTCTGGGAGTCATAGTATGCTGTGTAAAATCCATTGCATTTGTATGGTGTCACTGTATATGCCGTATCTGTCATACCAACCCTGACTTTAGACCATACTACTGTACTGCTGTGTGAGGTTGACTGTAGGTAGAACCCTGACTGCTGTGGAGTGTGGATGAGGTTGACTGTAGGTAGAACCCTGACTTTAGACCATACTGTACTGCTGTGGAGTGTGGATGAGGTTGACTCTAGGTAGAACCCTGACTGCTGTGGAGTGTGGATGAGGTTGACTGTAGGTAGAACCCTGACTTTAGACCATACTGTACTGCTGTGGAGTGTGGATGAGGTGGACTGTAGGTAGAACCCTGACTTTAGACCATACTGTACTGCTGTGGAGTGTGGATGAGGTTGACTGTAGGTAGAACCCTGCCTTTAGACCATACTGTACTGCTGTGGAGTGTGGATGAGGTTGACTGTAGGTAGAACCCTGACTTTAGACCATACTGTACTGCTGTGGAGTGTGGATGAGGTGGACTGTAGGTAGAACCCTGACTTTAGACCATACTACTGTACTGCTGTGTGAGGTTGACTGTAGGTAGAACCCTGACTTTAGACCATACTGTACTGCTGTGTGAGGTTGACTGTAGGTAGAACCCTGACTTTAGACCATACTGTACTGCTGTGTGAGGTTGACTGTAGGTAGAACCCTGACTGCTGTGGAGTGTGGATGAGGTTGACTGTAGGTAGAACCCTGACTTTAGACCATACTGTACTGCTGTGGAGTTTGGATGAGGTTGACTGTAGGTAGAACCCTGACTTTAGACCATCCTGTACTGCTGTGGAGTGTGGATGAGGTTGACTGTAGGTAGAACCCTGACTTTAGACCATACTGTACTGCTGTGGAGTGTGGATGAGGTGGACTGTAGGTAGAACCCTGACTTTATACCATACTACTGTACTGCTGTGGAGTGTGGATGAGGTTGACTGTAGGTAGAACCCTGCCTTTAGACCATACTACTGTACTGCTGTGGAGTGTGGATGAGGTTGACTGTAGGTAGAACCCTGACTTTAGACCATACTGTACTGCTGTGGAGTGTGGATGAGGTTGACTGTAGGTAGAACCCTGACTGCTCTGGAGTGTGGATGAGGTTGACTGTAGGTAGAACCCTGACTTTAGACCATACTACTGTACTGCTGTGGAGTGTGGATGAGGTTGACTGTAGGTAGAACCCTGCCTTTAGACCATACTACTGTACTGCTGTGGAGTGTGGATGAGGTTGACTGTAGGTAGAACCCTGACTTTAGACCATACTGTACTGCTGTGGAGTGTGGATGAGGTTGACTGTAGGTAGAACCCTGACTGCTCTGGAGTGTGGATGAGGTTGACTGTAGGTAGAACCCTGACTTTAGACCATACTACTGTACTGCTGTGGAGTGTGGATGAGGTTGACTGTAGGTAGAACCCTGACTTTAGACCATACTACTGTACTGCTGTGGAGTGTGGATGAGGTTGACTGTACGTAGAACCCTGCCTTTAGACCATACTGGACTGCTGTGGAGTGTGGATGAGGTTGACTGTACGTAGAACCCTGACTGTACTGCTGTGGAGTGTGGATGAGGTTGACTGTAGGTAGAACCCCGACTTTAGACCATACTGTACTGCTGTGGAGTTTGGATGAGGTTGACTGTAGGTAGAACCCTGACTTTAGACCATCCTGTACTGCTGTGGAGTGTGGATGAGGTTGACTGTAGGTAGAACCCTGACTTTAGACCATACTGTACTGCTGTGGAGTGTGGATGAGGTTGACTGTAGGTAGAACCCTGACTTTAGACCATACTGTACTGCTGTGGAGTGTGGATGAGGTAACTGTAGGTAGAACCCTGACTTTAGACCATACTGTACTGCTGTGGAGTGTGGATGAGGTTGACTGTAGGTAGAACCCTGACTTTAGACCATACTGTACTGCTGTGGAGTGTGGGTGAGGTTTACTGTAGGTAGAACCCCGACTTTAGACCATACTGTACTGCTGTGGAGTTTGGATGAGGTTGACTGTAGGTAGAACCCTGACTTTAGACCATACTGTACTGCTGTGGAGTGTGGATGAGGTTGACTGTAGGTAGAACCCGGACTTTAGACCATACTACTGTACTGCTGTGGAGTGTGGATGAGGTAACTGTAGGTAGAACCCTGACTTTAGACCATACTGTACTGCTGTGGAGTGTGGATGAGGTTGACTGTAGGTAGAACCCTGACTTTAGACTATACTGTACTGCTGTGGAGTGTGGATGAGGTTGAGTGTAGGTAGAACCCTGACTTTAGGCCATACTGTACTGCTGTGGAGTGTTGATGAGGTTGACTGTAGGTAGAACCCTGACTTTAGACCATACTACTGTACTGCTGTGGAGTGTGGATGAGGTTGACTGTAGGTAGAACCCTGACTTTAGACCATACTGTACTGCTGTGGATTGTGGATGAGGTTGACTGTAGGTAGAACCCTGACTTTAGACCATACTGTACTGCTGTGGAGTGTGGATGAGGTTGACTGTAGGTAGAACCCTGACTGTACTGCTGTGGAGTGTGGATGAGGTTGACTGTAGGTAGAACCCTGACTTTAGACCATACTGGACTGCTGTGGAGTGTGGATGAGGTTGACTGTAGGTAGAACCCTGACTGTACTGCTGTGGAGTGTGGATGAGGTTTACTGTAGGTGGAACCCCGACTTTAGACCATACTGTACTGCTGTGGAGTTTGGATGAGGTTGACTGTAGGTAGAACCCTGACTTTAGACCATCCTGTACTGCTGTGGAGTGTGGATGAGGTTGACTGTAGGTAGAACCCTGACTGTACTGCTGTGGAGTGTGGATGAGGTTGACTGTAGGTAGAACCCTGACTTTAGACCATACTGGACTGCTGTGGAGTGTGGATGAGGTTGACTGTAGGTAGAACCCTGACTGTACTGCTGTGGAGTGTGGATGAGGTTTACTGTAGGTGGAACCCCGACTTTAGACCATACTGTACTGCTGTGGAGTTTGGATGAGGTTGACTGTAGGTAGAACCCTGACTTTAGACCATCCTGTACTGCTGTGGAGTGTGGATGAGGTTGACTGTAGGTAGAACCCTGACTTTAGACCATACTGTACTGCTGTGGAGTGTGGATGAGGTTGACTGTAGGTAGAACCCTGACTGTGCTGTGGAATGTGGATGAGGTTGACTGTAGGTAGAACCCTGACTTTAGACCATACTGTACTGTACTGCTTTGGAGTGTGGATGAGGTTGACTGTATGTAGAACCCTGACTGTGCTGTGGAGTATGGATGAGGTTGATTGTAGGTAGAACCCTGACTGTGCTGTGGAGTATGGATGACGTTGACTGTATGTAGAACCCTGACTGTGCTGTGGAGTATGGATGAGGTTGATTGTAGGTAGAACCCTGACTGTGCTGTGGAGTATGGATGACGTTGACTGTAGGTAGAACCCTGACTGTGCTGTGGAGTATGGATGAGGTTGACTATAGGTAGAACCCTGACTGCTGTGGAGTATGGATGAGGTTGACTGTAGGTAGAACCCTGTCTGTGCTGTGGAGTATGCATGAGGTTGACTGTAGGTAGAACCCTGACTGTGCTGTGGAGTATGGATGAGGTTGACTGTAGGTAGAACCCTGACTGTGCTGTGGAGTATGGGTGAGGTTGACTGTAGGTAGAACCCTGACTGTGCTGTGGAGTATGGATGAGGTTGACTGCAGGTAGAACCCTGACTGTGCTGTGGAGTATGTGGAGTACTGTATGGCTAAAATGTAAAAATGTGTTAGACCATACTGAAAGTTAATAAACTAATGTGTCTGCATCCTGCCAGCATGCAGCTGTGCTCCCATATCAACAGGTGTTTTGTTAGCTTGTTGTTGTCATTATGGTCATGGGAGACATCTAATCAAATCAAAGTTTATTTGTCATGTGCGCCGAATACAACAGGTGTAGTAGACCTTACAGTGAAATGCTTACTTACAGGCTCTAACCAATAGTGCAAAATGGTATTAGGTGAACAATAGGTAGGTAAAGAAATAAAAACAACAGTAAAAAGACAGGCTATATCCAGTAGCGAGGCTATAAAAGTAGCGAGGCTACATACAGACACCGGTTAGTCAGTCTGATTGAGGTAGTATGTACATATAGATATGGTTAAAGTGACTATGCATATTTGATGAACAGAGAGTAGCAGTAGTGTAAAAGAGGAGTTGGTGGGTGGGACACAATGCAGATAGCCCGGTTAGCCAATGTGTGGGAGCACTGGTTGGTCTGCCCAATTGAGGTAGTATGTACATGAGTGTATAGTTATAGTGACTATGCATATATGTTTAACAGAGAGTAGCAGCAGTGTAAAAGAGGGGTTGGGGGGCTCACAATGCAAATAGTCCGGGTAGCCATCTGATTACCTGTTCAGGAAGGAGTCTTATGGCTTGGGGGTAAAAACTGTTGAGAAGCCTTTTTGTCCTAGACTTGGCACTCCGGTACCGCTTGCCATGCAGTAGTAGAGAGAACAGTCTTTGACTGGGGTGGCTGGGGTCTTTGACAATTTTTAGGGACTTCCTCTGACACCGCCAGCCCCGTCGATGAGAATGGGGGGTGTGGTCGGTCCTCCTTTTCCTGTAGTCCACAATCATCTCCTTAGTCTTGGTTACGTTGAGGGATAGGTTGTTATTCTGGCACCACCCGGCCAGGTCTCTGACCTCCTCCCTATAGGCTGTCTCCTCGTTGTCTGTGATCAGGCATCCCACTGTTGTGTTGTCTGCAAACTTAATGATGGTGTTGGAGTCGTGCCTGGCCATGCAGTCGTGGGTGAACAGGGAGTACAGGAGGGGACTGAGCACACACCCCTGGGGAGCTCCAGTGTTGAGGATCAGCGTGGCAGATGTGTTGCTACTTACCCTCACCACCTGGGGGCGGCCCGTCAGGAAGTCCAGGATCCAGTTGCAGAGGGAGGGGTTTAGTCCCAGGATCCTTAACTTAGTGATGAGCTTTGAGGGTACTATGGTGTTGAACTCTGAGCTGTAGTCAATGAATAGCATTCTCACATAAGTGTTCCTTTGGCACACGTCCTGGTAATCCATCTGGCCCCGCAGCCTGTGTATGTTTTACTCACGTCGGTTACGGAGAGCGTGATCACACAGTCATCCGGAACAGTTGATGCTCTCATGCATGCCTCAGTGTTGCTTACCTCGAAGCGAGCATAGAAGTGATTTAGCTCGTCTGGTAGGCTCGTGTCACTGGGCAGCTCGCAGCTGTGCTTCCCTTTGTAGTCTGTATTAGTTTGCAAGCCCTGCCACATAAGACGAGTGTTGGAGCCGGTGTAGTATGATTCAATCTTAGCCCTGTATTGACGCTTTGCCTGTTTCATGGTTCGTCGCAGGGCATAGCAGGATTTATTGTCCCACACCTTGAAAGCGGCAGCTCTACCCTTTAACTCAGTGCGAATGTTGCCTGTAATCCATGGCTTCTGGTTGGGGTATGTATGTGTGGGGACGACGTCCTCGATGCACTTTTTGATAAAGCCAGTGACTGATGTGGTGTACTCCTCAATGCAATCGGAAGAATCCCGGAACATGTTCCAGTCTGTGATAGCAAAACAGTCCTGTAGTTTAGCATCTGCTTCATCTGACCATTTTTTTTATAGACCGAGTCACTGGTGCTTCCTGCTTTAATTTTTGCTTGTAAGCAGGAAGCAGGAGGACTGAGTTGTGGTCGGATTTACCCAATGGAGGGCAAGAGAGAGCTTTGTACGCGTCTCTGTGTGTGGAGTACAGGTGATCTAGATTTTTCTTCCCTCTGGTTGCACATTTAACATGTTGATGGAAATTTGGTAGAACTGATTTAAGTTTCCCTACATTAAAGTCTCCGGCCACTAGGAGCACCGCCTCTGGGTGAGTGGTTTCCTGCTTGCTTATTTCCTTATACAGCTGTCTGAGTGTGGTCTTAGTGCCAGTATCTGTCTGTGGTGGTAAATACATGATCACGAAAAGTATAGCTGAGAACTCTCTAGGCAAGTAGTGTCGCCTGCAATTTATCACAATACACTCTACTTCAGGCGATCAAAATCTAGAGACTTCCTTTGATTTCGTGCACCAGCTGTTGTTTCCAAATATGCACAGATCGTCTTACCAGAGTGTGCTGTTCTATCCTGCCGGTGCAGCGTGTATCCCGCTAGCTGAATATCCATGTCGTCATTCAGCCCCGATTCCATGAAGCATAGGATATTACAGTTTTTGATGTCCCGTTGGTAGGATATTCTTGATCGTACCTCGTCTAGTTTATTGTCCAATGATTGCACGTTGGCGAGTAGTATTGACGGTAACGGCAGCTTTCACACTCGTCTTTTCCGGGTCCTGACCAGGCATCTGGCTCTTTGTCCTCTGTACCTGCGTCGCCTCCTCTTGCAAATAACGGGGATGATGGCCCTGTCGGGTGTTTGGAGAATGTCTTGTGCTTCTTGCTTGTTGAAGACAAATCTTTGTCTAATCCGAGGTGAGTGATCGTTGTCCTGATATCCAGAAGCTCTTTCTTTGCCGTAAGATACGGTTGCAGAAACATTATGTGCAAAATAAGTTACAAATAACGCGAAAAACCCCCACATAATTGCACAATTGGTTGGGCGCCCGTAAAACTGCTGCCATTTCTTCCGGCGCCATTTCTGCACTTCCTAGCATATCTACAATGCATTCAGAAAGTATTCACACACCTTGACTCTCTGTGCCCCACATATACAATTATCTGTAAGGTCCCTCAGTCGAGCAGTGAATTTCAAACACAGATTTAACTACAAAGACCAGGGAGGTTTTCCAATGCCTAGCAAAGAAAGGCACATATTGGCATAGCCACAGGAAGTAGGGGTGCTGAGAGTGCTGCAGCAACCCCTGAAAAGTCCCAAAAAATATATAAAAATACACCCAATCACTACAAAGGTACAGGCGTCCTTTCTAACTCACTTGCTGGAGAGGAAGGAAACCGCTCAGGTATTTCACCATGAGCCCTATGGTGACTTTAAAACAGTTACAGTGTTTATTGGCTGTGATAGGACAGAACTGAGGATTGCTCAACAACATTGTAGTTACTCCACAATATTAACCTAATTGACAGATTGAAAAGAAGGAAGCCTGTACAGAAAATAAATATTTTCAAAACATGCATCCTGTTTGCAATAAGGCGCCATGGTAAAACTGTGACTAAGGAGTTTTTTAGGATAAAAAAATGGAATATAGCTAAGCACATGCAAAATCCTAGAGGAAAACCTGGTTCAGTCTGCTTTCAAACAGACAATGGGAGACAGATTCCCCTTTCAGCAGGACAATAACCTAAAACACAAGGCCTAATACACACTGGAGTTGCTGACCAAGACAGCATTGAATGTTCCTGAGTGGCCTAGTTACTGTTTTGACTTAAATCAGCTTGAAAATCTATGGCAAGACAACACTGCATCTCATGTCCACAAAGTTGGAGTGTATAGTGTGTCTCTCTGGTTCCACCCCCTGCCTACTACCTACCTTTTTGTTAACATGTCTCACAAACGTTAAACCCACATCAGGAATGTAGCCCCCCTACTCCACACACTAGTGATGCGCGGGTTGAACTAGTCTGAAAAACATTGTTTGGTATTCACAACAGAACAGATGTTTGTGATTTAATAAATGATCTCACATGACTAGTGACGGACAGACCAGGCTGAAGGAGTGAATGCAAGCAGTGAAGAACATTTGCATGTTTGTGATCCTCTTGTGTTTGGATGATCAGCACATTCACTCATCCGAGACATTCGGCGAACACTTCTCTCCAGACACACAGCCTAGTCTGGACCAATTCACATAATGCTTAGAGGTGATGGCTGAAGGGTGGCTGGGTTTCAGGCAGGTTGAATAGAGATAAAACATTACTTTTAAAAATCCATTAAATCATAATTCTTGCAATTTAAATCTAATCTAATGCAATTTAAATCTATGGACTACATTGAGGTTTTTCTCTCATTATTTTCGACTATCTGTCCTTAGTGCGTAAGCCTAAGCTTTAGGACCTAACTATACGTGCACAACATAGCCTGCACGCTAATCACCAAATGCTTTTTGGAACAGGCAGAAAAATCAATACACGGAGGCAAAAAGGACAATGACGGAGTTGATTTGAATTAGGGAAAAGTTAGTAAATGGAGAGTTGAAAATAAAGAGAAGGGAGGGCCAGAAAGATTTGGGGAAGTGGTAAAAGAGGATGATAGCAGTAATGTGTGATGATTGTGAAGCGTTATACAAATTCAGCAGTCACAAGATGGGGACTTCAAATAGGCCTATGGCAACAGTAGCCTACTGGTTGTATTTGTATTTATTAGTGATCCCCATTAGCTGTTGCCAAGGCAACAATACAAAATGTATAATACCACCATACAACAATATTACTATATACGTGTGTGCTAGAGCTTGTATGTATGTGTGTGTCTGTACCTTTTGTGTGTTTCTCTTCACAGTCCCCACTGTTCCATAAGGTGTCTTTTTGAAATCAGATTCTACTGCATGCATCAGTTACCTGATGTGAAATAGAGATCCACGTAGTCATGGCTCTATGTAGTACTGTGCGCCTCCCATATTCTGTTCTGGTGACATGTCTTGTGGGGATGCATGGGTCCGAACTGTGTGCTAGTAGTTTAAACAGACAGCTCAGTACATTCAGGTTGTCAACACTTCTTACAAAAACAAGTAATGATGAAGTCAATCTCTCTTCCACTTTTCCACAGTCAATCTCTCTTCTTCCGCTGCCCTGTTCTGAGACAATTGTACTTTTTGCAAGTCCCTCTTTGTGGCACCTGAGAACACGACTGAACAGTAGTCCAGGTGTGACAAAACTAGGGCTTGTAGGACCTGCCTTGTTGATAGTGTTGTTAAGAAGGCAGAGCAGCGCTTTATTATGGACAGACTTCTCCCCATCTTAGCTACTGTTGTATCAATATGTTTTGGCCATGACAGTTTACAATCCAGGGTTATTCCAAGCAGTTTAGTCACCTCAACTTGCTCAATTTCCACATTATTCATTACGAGATTTAGTTGAGGTTTAGGGTTTAGTGAATGATTTGTCCCAAATATAATGCTTTTAGTTTTGGAAATATTTAGAACTAACTTATTCCTTGCCACCCATTCTGAAACTAACTGCAGCTCTTTAAGTGTTGCAGTCATTTCAGTCTCTGTAGTAGCTGACGTGTATAATGTTGAGGCATCCGCACACATAGGCACAGGCTTTACCCAAGTAGTAAAGATTTTAAAAAGTAAGGGGCCTAAATAGCTGCCCTAAATAGCTGCCCTGGGGAATTCCTGATTCTACCTGGATTATGTTGGAGAGGCTCCCATTAAAGAACACCCTCTGTGTTCTGTTAAACAGGTAACTCTTTATCCACAATATAGCAGGGGTGTAAAGCCATAACGCATCCGTTTTTCCAGCAGCAGGTTATGATCAATAATGTCGAAAGCCCCAATGAAGTCTAACAAGACAGCGCCCACAATCTTTTTATCATCCATTTCATCAGTCATTTGTGTGAGTGCTGTGCTTGTTGAATGTGCTTCCCTATAAGCATGCTGAAAGTCTGTTGTCAATTTGTTTACTCTAAAATAACATTGTATCTGGTCAAACACAATTTTTTCCAAAAGTTTACTGTTGGTAACAGGCTGATTGGTCGGCTATTTGAGCCAGTAAAGGGGGCTTTACTATTCTTGGGTAGCTATGACGTTTGCTTCCCTCCAAGCCTGAGGGAACACTTTCCAGTAGGCTTAAATTGAAGATATGGCAAACAGGAGTGGCAATATCGTCCGCTATTATACTCAGTAATTTTCCATCCAGGTTGACAGACCCCGGTAGCTTGTCATTGTTGATAGACAACAATTTATTTTTTCACTTCTTCTAGCACTCACTTTACGGATTTCAAAAGCACTATGTTTGTCTTTCATCATTTGGTCAGATATAGAGTGGGGCAAAAAAGTATATAGTCAGCCACCAATTGTGCAAGTTCTCCCACTTAAAAAGATGAGAGAGGCCTGTAATTTTCATCATAGGTACACTTCAACCTTGACAGACAAAATGAGAGAAAACAATTCAGAAAATCACATTGTAGGATTTTTAATGAATTTATTTGCAAATTATGGTGGAAAATAAGTATTTGGTCACGATTTCTGGCTATCACAGACCTGTAACTTCTTCCTCCACTCGTTACCTGTATTAATGGCACCTGTTTGAACTTGTTATCAGTAGAAAAGACACCTGTCCACAACCTCAAACAGTCACACTCCAAACTCCATACAAGACATACAAGACCATTGATAATCTCCCTCGATCTGGGGCTCCACGCAAGATCTCACCCCGTGGGGTCAAAATTATCACAAGAACGGTGAGCAAAAATCCCAGAACCACACGGGGGGACCTAGTGAATGACCTGCAGAGAGCTGGGACCAAAGTAACAAAGCCTACCATCAGTAACACACTACGCCGTCAGGGACTCAAATCCTGCAGTGCCAGACGTGTCGCCCTGCTTAAGCCAGTACATGTCCAGGCCCGTCTGAAGTTTGCTAGAGAGCATTTGGATGATCCAGAAGAAGATTGGGAGAATGTCATATGGTCAGATGAAACCAAAATATAACTTTTTGGTAAAAACTCAACTTGTCGTGTTTGGAGAACAAAGAATGCTGAGTTGCATCCAAAGAACACAATACCTACTGTGAAGCATGGGGGTGGAAACATCATGCTTTGGAGCTGCTTTTCTGCAAAGGGACCAGGACGACTTTTCCGTGTAAAGGAAAGAATGAATGGGGCCATGTATCGTGAGATTTTGAGTGAAAACCTCCTTCCATCTGCAAGGGCATTGAAGATGAAACGTGGCTGGGTCTTTCAGCATGACAATGATCCCAAACACACCGCCCGGGCAACGAAGGAGTGGCTTCGTAAGAAGCATTTCAAGGTCCTGGAGTGGCTTAGCCAGTCTCAACCCAATAGAAAATCTTTGGAAGGAGTTGAAAGTCCATGTTGCCCAGCAACAGCCCCAAAACATCACTGCTCTAGAGGAGATCTGCATGGAGGAATGGGCCAAAATACCAGCAACAGTGTGTGAAAACTTAGACTTACAGAAAACATTTGACCTGTGTCATTGCCAACTAAGGGTATATAACAAAGTATTGAGATAAACTTTTGTTATTGACCAAATACTTATTTTCCACCATAATTTGCAAATAAATTCATTAAAAATCCTACAATGTGATTTTCTGGATTTTGTTTTCTCATTTTGTCTGTCAAATTTGAAGTGTACCTATTATGAAAATTACAGGCCTCTCATCTTTTTAAGTGGGAGAACTTGCACAATTGGTGGCTGACTAAATACCTGTTTGCCTCACTGTACTTGGATGTGTAGTGTCAGTGTTTGTTCCTGGCATGTCATGCCTAAGTTTACTAATCATGCCAATGAAAAAATCATTAAAGCAGTTGGCAATATCAGTGGGTTTTGTGATGAATAAGACATCTGATTCAATGAATGTTGGAGCTGAGTTTGCCTTTTTGCCCACATTTCATTCAAGGTGCTCCAAAGCGTTTTACTATCATTCTTTATATATATATTTTTTTTCATAGTATTGTTTATTTTTATTTAGTTTAGTTACATGATTTCTCAATTTACAGTATGTTTTCCAATCAGTTGGGCTGCCAGAATTATTTGCCATACCTTTTGCCTCATCCCTCTCAGCCATAAAATTGTTCAATTCTTCATTAATCCAAGGGGATTTAACAGTTTTTACAGTCGTTTTCTTAATGGGTGCATGCTTATTAGTAACTGGAAAAAGCATTTTCATAAATGTGTCAAGTGCAATGTCTGGTTGCTCCTCATCACACACCACAGACCAGCAAATATTCTTTACATCATCAACATAAGAATCACTACAAAACTTCTTGTATGACCATATACACTATTTTAGGCCCAGCCTTTGGAACTTTGGTTTTCCTAGATATGGCTGTTATATTGTGATCACTACATTCTATGTATTTGGATACTGTTTTGAAGCAAATTTTTGCAGCATGAGCAAAGATATGATCAATACATGTTGATGATTTCATTCATGTGCTGTTTGTAACTACCCTGATAGGTTGATTGACAACCTGAATCAGGTTGCAGGCACTGATTACAATTATACTTTTTTTCTTGAGTGCGCAGCTTGATGAGAGCCAGTCAACATTTAAATCACCCAGAAAATATACCTCTCTGTTGATATCACATACAATATCAAGCATTTCACACATATTATCCAGATACTGACTGTTATCACTTGGTGGTCTATTCCCACAATAATGGGCTTCATGTGAGGCAGATGAACCTTTTTCCAAATTACTTCAACAGTATTTAACATTAGATCTTCTCTAAGCTTTACAGAAATGAGGATCCGAATATAGACCGCAACACTGGCCCCCATTTGGCATTTCTGTCTTTTCGGTAGATGTTATAACCATGTATTGCTACCACTGTATCATCAAAGGTATTATCTAATTGAGTTTCAGAGATAGTCAGAATATGAATGTCATCTGTAACAATTCAGATGGGTTAAATGGAAACTGAAATCTGGACACTGACTGTAGGTCTATAACCTCTTATGTAGCCTTAATATTAACTCCTGCCGAATTAAGCATTTCTTGCAATAAAATGATACACCAAATGTAGGCAAAATGTTGACTCTGGAACAGGTGCTAACTTTATCAGCATCATAAAAGCTGCTAGTATTCCAAACACACAAAAAATGCATCTAAGCCAAACTGAAATCTTATCCAAAACACGTTTTCGTTTTCACTGCTTTCCATTTCTTTACAACTGGTCAAACTGTTTGGACATTTTGCACAGAAAATCTTTCCAGGTTTTTTTCTTCTGTTGAGTGAGGGTTTATTTAGTCTTCTAGGGCAACATATAATGACAGAAGAGAAGCTATATCTGATTATAGAGTTGACAAACAAATGACCTACAATACATCAGAAATTATAAATCAGGCAAAAAAATCCTGCACCCCCTGTCAAAAAATCGTTCGGCCAATCTCTTACTCTAGCCTACAGCACATTTTCTATATTATCAGGTTAGGGTTGGGTATGGGCCTCAGATTTTCACTTTATCACATAGTCGGGCAGTTGTGGATTTGTTATTAGCAATTGCGGGCAGGTGCAGGTGAACAAACAGCTGACCTACACACACACATACACACACACACACACACACACCCTTCTTTTCACACATCCTACAGATTACCTTCAGATTAATGGTGATGAATAATGTAACAAATGTATCTTCCCCCTCTCCTCTCCCATCCCGCTGTCCCCTCTTCCTCTCCCCTCCCGCTGTCCCCTCTTCCTCTCCCCTCCCACTGTCCCCTCTTCCTCTCTTCCTCTCCCCTCCCACTGTCCCCTCTTCCTCTCCCCTCCCGCTGTCCCCTCTTCCTCTCCCCTCCCGCTGTCCCCTCTTCCTCTCCCCTCCCGCTGTCCCCTCTCCTCTCCCATTCCGCTGTCCCCTCTTCCTCTCCCATCCCGCTGTCCCCTCTTCCTCTCCCCTCCCACTGTCCCCTCTTCCTCTCCCCTCCCGCTGCCCCTCTTGCTCTCCCATCCCGCTGTCCCCTCTTGCTCTCCCATCCCGCTTTCCCCTCTTCCTCTCCCATCCCGCTTTCCCCTCTTCCTCTCCCATCCCGCTGTCCCCTCTTCCTCTCCCATCCCGCTGTCCCCTCTTCCTCTCCCCTCCCGCTGTCCCCTCTTCCTCTCCCCTCCCGCTGTCCCCTCTTGCTCTCCCATCCCGCTTTCCCCCCTCCTCTCCCCTCCCGCTGTCCCCTCTTCATCTCCCCTCCCACTGTCCCCTCTTCCTCTCCTCTCCCATCCCGCTGTCCCCTCTTCCTTTACCTTCACACTGTCCTCTCTTCCTCTCCCATCCTGCTGTCCCCTCTCCTCTCCCATCCCGCTGTCCCCTCTTCCTCACCCCTCCCGCTGTCCCCTCTTCCTCTACCTTCCCGCTGTCCCCTCTTCCTCTACCTTCCCGCTGCCCCCTCTTCCTCTACCTTCCCGCTGCCCCCTCTTCCTCTACCTTCCCGCTGTCCCCTCTTGCTCTCCCATCCCGCTTTCCCCTCTCCTCTCCCATCCCGCTGTCCCCTCTTCCTCTCCCCTCCTGCTGTCCCATCTTCCTCTACCTTCCCGCTGTCCTCTCTTCCTCTCCCATCCCGCTGTACCCTCTCCTCACCCATCCCGCTGTCCCCTCTTCCTCTACCTTCCCGCTGTCCGCTCTTCCTCTCCCCATGTCCTCTCTTCCTCTACCCTCCCTCTGTCCTCTCTTCCTCTACCCTCCCTCTGTCCTCTCTTCCTCTACCCTCCCTCTGTCCTCTCTTCCTCTACCCTCCCTCTGTCCTCTCTTCCCTTTCCCCTCCTTCTGTCCCCTCTTCCTCTCCCCTCCCGCTGTCCCCTCTTCCTCTCCCCTCCCGCTCTCCCCTCTTCCTCTCCCCTCCCGCTCTCCCCTCTTCCTTTCCCCTGCTTCTGTCCCCTCTTCCTCTCCCCTCCTTCTGTCCCCTCTTCCTCTACCTTCCCTCTGTCCTCTCTTCCTCTACCCTCCCTCTGTCCCCTCTTCCTCTCTCCTCTCCCCTCCCACTGTCCCCTCTCCCATCCGCTGTCTCCTCTTCCTCTCCCCCCCACTGTCCCCTCTTCCTCTCCCCTCCCGCTGTCCCCTCTTCCTCTACCTTCCCACTGTCCCCTCTTCCTCTCCCCTCCTTCTGTCCCCTTTTCCTCTCTTCCTCTCTCTTCCACTCCCCTCTCTCCCTCTCTGTACTCTCTAGTACACATTAATCAGAGACTAGGAGAGCTGTGTTTATGAGCTATTAATCACACACCACTGGGCCTGAGAGAGGGAGGGAGAGAGAGAGGAGCAAGAAGGAGATGTGGGGAGATGAAGAGAGAGAGGTGGGGGGTTAGAGAGAGACTAAAGGCCAGATAGTGGTGGGGAGGGAGATACGGAGATACAGAGAGAGAGCAAGCGAGAGAGATACAGAGAGAGAGAGAGAGAGCGTAAGGGAAGTAGAAGAGAGGGAGGAAGGTGGCTAGGCCGTGTGGTGACAGGTCTGGATTAAAGAAGGCCACCTATCTTTCATCTTCATCGCACCGTGCTCAAGTATAATGAAGCTGTGTTTTGACACATGCAAATGTATCAACCAGATGTCAGAGATAGGGAGATGGAGGGAAGGAGGAGTGCAGCAGTATGGATGGTTTGGTTGGTTGTCTGTGGCTCAGTGCAGTGCAGGAGGGAAGCTGGATATCCGTGTGTCAGGCAGTAGCCAAAACACTTCAGTTACACACCAGTAGCTTCTTTCCCCCACACAACCAGCAGGGTCTCTGCTAAGGGCTGTTGAATGTAGCTCCAGGGTCATGGCAGACAAAGAGGAGGGACACAGGTGTGGGGAAGGGGGTCACACAGTAAAATGACTCCTACCTCTCGCCACTCTCAGAGCTTCTATTCTCTGTCACAGACAGACAGACATCAATCAATCAATCAAGTATATTTATAAAGTGTTTTTTTACATCAGCAGACATAACAAAGTGCTTTCACAGAAACCCAGCCTAAAACCCCAAACAGCAAGCAATGCAGATGCAGAAGCACAGTGGCTAGGAAAAACTCCCTAGAAAGGCAGAAACCTAGGAAGAAACCTAGAGAGGAACCAGACTCTGAGGGGTGGTAGTCTAGACATAAGAGTACCATTAAGGCCAGATGTGTTAAATAAGCAACCCATAAGTTATTAACTTAATACAGGGTGTAAATAATACAAATGATTTGTTTATATTATGAATAAATTAAAGAGCGAGCCAAGAGTCTTGGTCTAAAAACCAAAAGTGTTCCTCAGGAATGCCAGCCCATGTTGACTCCAATTTATTTGACCTTTATTTAACTCTGCAAGTCAGTTAAGAACAAATTCTTATTTTCAATGACGGCCTAGAAACAGTGGGTTAACTGCCTGTTCAGGGGCAGAACGACAGATTTGTACCTTGTCAGCTCGGGGGTTTGAACTTGCAACCTTTCGGTGACTAGTCCAACGCTCTAACCACGCTCTAACCCTGCCGCGCCAATGATTCCCCCAGTTGTGTCAAGTTGTCTGGATGTCCTTGGGTGGTGGACAATTCTGGATACACACAGGAACCTATTGTTTGACCCTCTGAATAGCACACACACACAATCCATGTCTACATGGTCTCAAGTTTTAAAAATCCTTCTTTAACCTACACTGATTGAAGTGGATTTAACAAGTTACATCAATAAGATATCATAGCTTTCACCTGGATTCACCTGGTCAGTCCGTCATACTCAGTGTATGTTAATAACTTAATAATGATAATATGCTGGCATAATGACATCTTTAATTTTGCTGTGCCAGGTCTGGGCCTATGTTTCATAACACATTGAGCTAGGTTTACTCTTAGATGTTTGGGTATTTTTCCCATGAATACCCATAAGATGAGGCAACCCGTCTGTGTTATAAACAGACTACTATGTTGTTGAGAGATGTTTCTCCACATGTAATAACTCTCTATGGTGCATGCAGCTCACAGGAGGTTGTTGTCACTTTAATTGGGGAGGACAGTCTCGTGGTAATGGCTGGAGCGGAATGGTGTCAAACACATGGTTTCATTCGCCCCGTTCCAGCCATTATTATGAGCCGTCCTCCCCTCAGCCTCCGCTGATATAACTATAACTCACCACCCCCCCAGATAGGCTGAGAAACTCCAGGAGTTAGTTTTGCATTCTACTCTAGAGTCAGCGCCACTGGAGGACTGGCTTCCCAGGGGCAGAGGGAAGAGAGGGAACAGCAAAATGAATCAACATGTATACCCTCCTGAGTTGCTGTTTCTCCCCCTTCCTCTCTTTCTTTAGATTGTTCTGTCTGGTTAGCTGTGAGGAGGCAAAAAGAAATCGGGAAATTGGGTCAACTTTCCCACAGTAGGAGAGAGAAGGTGAGGGAGAGAGGGAGAGAGAGAAGGTGAGGCAGGGAGAGAGGGAGAGAGAAGGTGAGGGAGAGAGGGAGAGAGAGAAGGTGAGGGAGAGAGGGAGAGAGAGAAGGTGAGGGAGAGAGGGGGAGAGAGAGAAGGTGAGGGAGGGAGGGAGGGAGAGAGAGAGAGAGAGAGAAGGCGAGGGAGAGAGAAGGTGAGGGAGGGAGGGAGGGAGGGAGGGAGGGAGGGAGAGAGAGAAGGTGAGGGAGGGAGGGAGAGTGAGAGAGAGAGAGAGAGAGAGAGAGAGAGAGAGAGAAGGTGAGGGAGGGAGGGAGGGAGGGAGAGAGAGAGAGAAAGCGAGGGAGAGAGGGAGAGAGAAGGTGAGGGAGGGAGGGTGGGAGGGAGGGAGGGTGAGAAGGTGAGGGAGGGAGGGAGAGAGAGCGAGAGAGAAGGCGAGGGAGGGAGGGAGGGAGGGAGGGAGGGAGGGAGGGAGGGAGGGAGTAAAAAAAGAGTGTTCCTCTCCTCACGGAGGGAGTTGTACTGTTTTGGCCCTGGGCACCACAGTACACAACACACAACAATAAAACAGCCAGTAGAGCCAATAGAACCAGGCAGCGCCTCGCCCGGTCTGTCCTGGATAAAGGCTTCTGTCACGGGGCTCTGGGGAGCACAGCCCAGCACTGCACTGCAGTAAATATGACAATAAGAAGAGAGAGAGAGAGATGGGGAAGGAGAGAGGGAGAGTGAGCCCAGGCTATGGTCAGAGCTGCATTACAGTGGGGAATCCATTTCCCTTTTTAGTGTTGACATGCTGAGTATAAACTGTCCTATCTCTCCTCCAGGGCTGTCATTGAACGACTGTTTCTGACCGGCTATCTCTATCCTTTCTCTCTCTCTCTCTCTCTCTGTGCGTGTGTGTGTGCATGTGAGTGGTTGCACCTGCTGGTCCAAAGTTTTAGAACACCTACTCATTCGATTGTTTTTCTTTATTTTTGCTATTTTCTACATTGTAGAATAATAGTGAAGATTATCAAAACTATGAAATAACACATATGGATTCATGTAGTGACAAAAAAGTGTTAAACAAATCCAAATATATTTTATATTTGAGATTCTTCAAATAGCCACCCTTTGCCTTGATGACAGCTTTCAACACTCATGGCATTCTCTCAACCAGCTGCACCTGGAATGCTTTTCCAACAGTCTTAAAGGAGTTCCCACATATGCTGAGAACTTGTTGGCTGCTTTTCCTTCCCTCTGCGGTTAATCATCTCAATTGAGTTGAGGTCAGGGGATTGTGGAGGCCAGGTCATCTGATGCAGCACTCCATAACTCTCCTTCTTGGTAAAATAGCCCTTACACAGCAGCCTGGAGGTGTGTTGGGCCATTGTCCTGTTGAAAAATAAATGATAGTCCCACTAAGCCCAAACCAGATGGAATGGCGTATCACTGCAGAATGCTGTGGTAGCCATGCTGGTTAAGTGTGCCTTGAATTCTAAATAAATCACTGACAGTGTCACCAGCAAAGCACCCCCACACCTCCTCCTCCATGCTTCACGGTGGGAACTACACATGCGGAGATCATCCATCCACCTACTCAGCGTCTCACAAAGACACGGCGGTTGGAACCAAAAATCTCCAATTTGGACTCCAGACCAAAGAACAGATTTCCACCGGTCTAATGTCCATTGCTCGTGTTTCTTGGCCCAGGCAAGTCTCTTCTTATTATTGGTGTCCTTTAGTAGTGGTTTCTTTGCAGCAATTCGACCACAAAGGCCTGATTTATGCAGTCTCATAGCGCTTGATAGTTTTTGGACTGCACTTGAAAAAACTTTAAAAGTTCTTGAAATGTTGGTATTTTACCAAATAGGGCTATCTTCTGTTTACTGTACCTCTTCACAACACAACTGATTGGCTCAAATGCGTAAAGAAGGAAAGAAATTCCACAAATTAACTTTTAACAAGACACACCTGTTAATTGAAATGCATCCCAGGTGACTATCTCATGAAGCTGGTTGAGAGAATGCCAAGAGTGTGCAAAGCTGTCATCAAGGCAAAGGGTGACTATTTGAAGAATCTCAAATATAAAATATATTTTGATTTGTTGAACACATGTTTGGTTACTACATGATTCCATATGTGTTAGAAAATAGTAAAAATATGTATGACCTGTACTGTCTTCATTGTAATCGGACAGTTGTCGTTGTCTCCACAACCTAACTTTCCCCTGGGGATTAATAAAGTATCATCGTCTCTACCAGGTTACTGACTGTTTCTATTGACACGGCTGTGTGTGTTCTCTACCAGGTTACTGACTCTTTCTATTGACACGGTTGTGTGTGTTCTCTACCAGGTTACTGACTGTTTCTATTGACACGGCTGTGTGTGTTCTCTACCAGGTTACTGACTGTTTCTATTGACACGGCTGTGTGTGTTCTCTACCAGGTTACTGACTGTTTCTATTGACACGGCTGTGTGTGTTCTCTACCAGGTTACTGACTGTTTCTATTGACACGGTTGTGTGTGTTCTCTACCAGGTTACTGACTGTTTCTATTGACACTGCTGTGTGTGTTCTCTACCAGGTTACTGACTGTTTCTATTGACACGGCTGTGTGTGTTCTCTACCAGGTTACTGACTGTTTCTATTGACACGGCTGTGTGTGTTCTCTACCAGGTTACTGACTGTTTCTATTGACACGGTTGTGTGTGTTCTCTACCAGGTTACTGACTGTTTCTATTGACACGGCTGTGTGTGTTCTCTACCAGGTTACTGACTGTTTCTATTGACACGGCTGTGTGTGTTCTCTACCAGGTTACTGACTGTTTCTATTGATATGGCTGTGTGTGTTCTCTACCAGGTTACTGACTGTTTCTATTGACACGGCTGTGTGTGTTCTCTACCAGGTTACTACTACTGACTGTTTCTATTGACACAGCTGTGAGTGTTCTCTACCAGGTTACCGACTGTTTCTATTGACACTGGCGTGTGTGTTCTCTACCAGGTTACTGACTGTTTCTATTGACACTGGTGTGTGTGTTCTCTACCAGGTTACTGACTGTTTCTTTTGACACGGATGTGTGTGTTCTCTATCAGGTTACTGACTGTTTCTATTGACACGGCTGTGTGTGTTCTCTACCAGGGAACTACTACGGGACACCCAAGCCCCCAGCGGAGCCCAGCCCGGTGCAGCCTGACCTGGTAGATCAGGTGCTGTTTGATGAGGAGTTTGATACAGAGGTCCAGAGGAAACGCACCACCTCTGTCAGCAAAATGGACAGGAAGGACAGTGCAGCCCCCGAGGAGGAGGACGAGGAGGAGAGAGAGAGGTCTCCCCTGGTCAACGGACTCACAGGTAAGATGTCCTGTCCATGTTGTCCTGCAACATGTTCCCTTCCTCTCTCTCCCACAAACTGCCTCAAACTGATCATCAACAACATTGATATTGTTGGCAGTTAAAATGGCGCCGGAGCAGAAGGCAGACGTTTTACGTGCCCTTAACCGATTGTGTTTTTTCTTCGTTTATCTGCGTTTTTACGCTTCTGCTGCTCTCTGTTCATCATATATGCATAGTCACTTTAACCATACCTACATGTACATACAGTGAGGGAAAAAAGTATTTTATCTCCTGCTGATTTTGTACGTTTGCCCACTGACAAAGAAATGATCAGTCTATAATTTTAATGGTAGGTTTATTTGAACAGTGAGAGACAGAATAACAACAAAGAAAATCCAGAAAGACGCATGTCAAAAATGTTATAAATTGATTTGCATGAGGGAAATACGTTTTTGACCCCATCTCAATCAGAAAGATTTCTGGCTCCCATGTGTCTTTTATACAGGTAACGAGCTGAGATTAGGAGCACACTCTTAAAGGGAGTGCTCCTAATCTCAGTTTGTTACCTGTATAAAAGACACCTGTCCAAAGAAGCAATCAATCAGATTCCAAACTCTCCACCATGGCCAAGACCAATTACCTAATTTCTATCAACATGTTAAATGCGCAACCAGAGGGAAAATAACTCTGGACCACCTATACTCCACACACAGAGATGCATACAAAGATCTCCCTCACGCTCCATTTGGCAAATCTGACCATAAGTATATCCTGCTGATTCCTGCTTACAAGCAAGCAGGAAGCACCAGTGACTAGATAAAAAAAAAAAAGTGGTCAGATGAAGCAGATGCTAAACTACAGGACTGTTTTGCTATCACAGACTGGAATATGTTCCGGGTTCCTCAAATGGCATTGAGGAGTACACCACCTCAGTCATTGGCTTCATCAACAAATGCATCGATGACGTCGTCCCCACAGTGATCACACATACATTCCCCAACCTGAAACCATGGATTATAGGCAGCATCCGCACTGAGCTAAAGGCTAGAGCTGCCGCTTTCAAGGAGCGGGACTCTAACCCGGAAGCTTATAAGAAATCCCGCTATGCCCTCAGACGAACCATCAAATAGGCAAAGCATCAATACAGGACTAAGATCGAGTCGTACTACACCGGCTCTGACGTTCGTCGGATGTGGTGGGGTCTGCAAACCATTACAGACTACAAAGGGAAGCACAGCCAAGAGCTGCCCAGTGACATGAGCCTACCGGACGAGCTAAACTACTTCTATGCTCACTTTGAGGCAAATAACACTGAAACATGCATGAGAGCACCAGCTGTACCGGATGACTGTGTGATCACGCTCTCCGCATCCGATGTGAGTAAGACCTTTAGACAGGTCAACATTCACAAGGCCGCAGGGCCAGATGGATTACCAGGACATGTACTGTGAGCATGCGCTGACCAACTAGCAAGTGTCTTCACTGACATTTTCAACCTCTCCCAGTCCAAGTCTGTCATACCAACATGTTTTAAGCAGACCACCATAGTGCCTGTGCCCAAGAACACTAAGGTAACATGCCTAAATGACTACCGACCTGTAGCACTCACATCTGTAGCCATGAAGGGCTTTGAAAGGCTGGTCATGGCTCACATCAACACCATCATCCCAGAAACCATAGAACCACTCCAATTTGCATACTACCCCAACAGATCCACAGATGATGCAGTCTCTATTGCACTCCACACTGCCCTTTCCCACCTGGACAGAAGGAACACCTATGTGAGAATGCTATTCATTGACTACAGCTCAGCTTTCAACAACGTAGTGTCCTCAAAGCTTATCAATAACCTAAGGACTCTGGGGCTAAACACCTCCCTCTGCAACTGGATCCTGGACTTCCTGACGGGCCGCCCCCAGGTGGTAAGGGTAGGTAACAACATATCCGCCACGCTGATCCTCAACACAGAGGCTCCTCAGGGGTGTGTGTTCACTCATGACTGCACGGCCAGGCACGACTCCAACACCATCATTAGCAGATGACACAACAGTGGTAGTAGGCCTGATCACCGACAACAACGAGACAGTACCAGGACAACAACCTCTCCCTCAACGTGATCAAGACAAAGGATATGATTGTGGACTACAGGAAAAAGAAGACCGAGCACGTCCCCATTCTCATCGACGGGGCTGCGGTGGAGCAGGGTGAGAGCTTCAAGTTCCTTGGTGTCCACATCACCAACCAACTAACATGGTCCAAGCACAGCATGACTGTTGTGAAGCGGGCACGGCAAAACCTATTCCCCCTCCGGAGACTGAAACATTTCCTCAGATCCTCAAAAGGTTCTACAGCTGAACCATCAAGAGCATCCTGACTGGTATGGCAACTGCTCGGCCTCCGACCGCAAGGCACTACAGAGGGTAGTGCGAACGGCCCAGTACATCACTGGGGCCTAGCTTCCTGCCATCCAGGACCTCTGTACCATGCAGTGTCAGAGGAAGGCCCTGAAAATTGTCAAAGAATCCAGCCACCCTAGTCATAGACTATTCTCTCTGCTACCGCACGGCAAGCGGTACCGAAGCGCCAAATTCTAAACATCTTCTACCCCCAAGCCATAAGACTCCTGAACATCTAGTCAAATGCCTACCCAGACTATTCACCATCACCCTCATTCCCTCCACCCATCACCCTTATTCCCTCCACCCACCATCACCCTCATTCCCTCCACCCACCATCACCCTCATTCCCCCCACCCACCATCACCCTCATTCCCTCCACCCACCATCACCCTCATTCCCACCCATCACCCTCATTCCCTCATTCCCTCCACCCACCATCACCCTCATTCCCTCCACCCATCATCACCCTCATTCCCTCCACCCATCACCCTCATTCCCCCCACCTACCATCACCCTCATTCCCTCCACCTACCATCACCCTCATTCCCTCCACCCACCATAACCCTCATTCCCTCCACCTATCACCCTCATTCCCTCCACCCATCACCCTCATTCCCTCCACTTACCATCACCCTCATTCCCTCCACCCACCATCACCCTCACCCCCTCCACCCATCACCCTCATTCCCTCCACCCACCATCACCCTCATTCCCTCCACCCACCATCACCTTCATTCCCTCCACCCACCATCACCCTCATTCCCTCCACCCACCATCACCCTCATTCCCTCCAGCCATCACCCTCATTCCCTCCACCCACCATCACCCTCATTCCCTCCACCCATCACCCTCATTCCCTCCACCCACTATCACCCTCATCCCCTCCACCCATCACCCTCATTCCCTCCACCCATCATCACCCTCGTTCCCTCCACCCACCATCACCTTCATTCCCTCCACCCACCATCACCCTCATTCCCTCCACCCACCATCACCCTCATTCCCACCCATCACCCTCATTCCCTCATTCCCTCCACCCACCATCACCCTCATTCCCTCCACCCATCATCACCCTCATTCCCTCCACCCATCACCCTCATTCCCCCCACCCACCATCACCCTCATTCCCTCCCTCCACCCACCATCACCCTCATCCCCTCCACCCATCACCCTCATTCCCTCCACCCATCATCACCCTCATTCCCTCCACCCATCACCCTCATTCCCTCCACCCACCATCACCCTCATTCCCTCCACCCATCACCCTCATTCCCTCCACCCACCATCACCCTCATTCCCTCCACCCACCATCACCCTCATTCCCTCCACCCACCATCACCCTCATCCCCTCCACCCACCATCACCCTCATCCCCTCCACCTACCATCACCCTCATTCCCTCCACCCATCACCCTCATTCCCCCCACCCACCATCACCCTCATTCCCTCCACCCATCACCCTCATTCCCTCCCTCCACCCTCATTCCCTCCCTCCACCCACCATCACCCTCATCCCCTCCACCCATCACCCTCATTCCCTCCACCCATCATCACCCTCATTCCCTCCACCCATCACCCTCATTCCCTCCCTCCACCCTCATTCCCTCCCTCCACCCACCATCACCCTCATCCCCTCCACCCATCACCCTCATTCCCTCCACCCATCATCACCCTCATTCCCTCCACCCATCACCCTCATTCCCTCCACCCATCACCCTCATTCCCTCCACCCACCATCCACCCTCATTCCCTCCACCCACCATCACCCTCATTCCCTTCACCCTCCATCACCCTCATTCCCTTCACCCTCCATCACCCTCATTCCCTCCACCCACCATCACCCTCATCCCCTCCACCCACCATCACCCTCATTCCCTCCACCCACCATCACCTTCATTCCCTCCACCCACCATCACCCTCATTCCCTCCACCCACCATCACCCTCATTCCCTCCACCCACCCATCACCCTCATTCCCTCATTCCCTCCACCCACCATCACCCTCATTCCCTCCACCCACCCATCACCCTCATTCCCTCATTCCCTCCACCCACCATCACCCTCATTCCCTCCACCCATCATCACCCTCATTCCCTCCACCCATCACCCTCATTCCCCCCACCCACCATCACCCTCATTCCCTCCACCCATCACCCTCATTCCCTCCCTCCACCCACCATCACCCTCATTCCCTCCACCCATCACCCTCATTCCCTCCACCCGCCATCACCCTCATTCCCTCCACCCATCACCCTCATTGCCTCCACCCACCATCACCCTCATTCCCTTCACCCTCCATCACCTTCATTCCCTCCACCCACCATCACCCTCATTCCCTCCACCCACCATCACCCTCATTCCCTCCACCCACCCATCACCCTCATTCCCTCATTCCCTCCACCCACCATCACCCTCATTCCCTCCACCCATCATCACCCTCATTCCCTCCACCCATCACCCTCATTCCCTCCAACCACCATCACCCTCATCCCCTCACCCATCACCCTCATTCCCTCCACCCATCATCACCCTCATTCCCTCCACCCATCACCCTCATTCCCTCCACCCACCATCACCCTCATTCCTTCCACTAACCATCACCCTCATTCCCTCCACCCATCACCCTCATTCCCTCCACCCACCATCACCCTCATTCCCTTCACCCTCCATCACCCTCATTCCCTCCACCTACCATCACCCTCATCCCCTCCACCCACCATCACCCTCATTTCCTCCACCCACCATCACTCTCATTCCCCCCACCCTCCATCACCCTCATTCCCTCCCCCCTAATTTCCTCCACCCACCATCACCCTCATTCCCTCCACCCTCATTCCCTCCATCACCCGCATTACCTCCACCCACCATCTCCTTCATTCCCTCCACCCTCATCCTCTCCACCCACCATCACCCTCATCCCCTCCACCCACCATCACCCTCATTCCCTCCACCCCTCATCACCCTCATTCCCTCCACCCACCATCACCCTCATTCCCATCACCCTCATTCCCTCCACCCACCATCACCCTCATTCCCTTCACCCTCCATCACCCTCATTCCCTACACCTACCATCACCCTCCACCCACCATCACCCTCATCCCCTCCACCCACCATCACCCTCATTCCCTTCACCCTCCATCACCCTCATTCCCTTCACCCTCCATCACCCTCATTCCCTCCACCTACCATCACCCTCATTTTCTCCACCCACCATCACCCTCATTCCCCCCACCCTCCATCACCCTCATTCCCTCCCCCCTCATTTCCTCCACCCACCATCACCCTCATTCCCTCCACCCTCATTCCCTCCACCCTCCATCACCCGCATTACCTCCACCCTCCATCTCCTTCATTCCCTCCACCCTCATCCCCTCCACCCACCATCACCCTCATTTCCTCCACCCACCATCACCCTCATTCCCCCCACCCTCCATCACCCTCATTCCCTCCCCCCTAATTTCCTCCACCCACCATCACCCTCATTCCCTCCACCCTCATTCCCTCCACCCTCCATCACCCGCATTACCTCCACCCTCCATCTCCTTCATTCCCTCCACCCTCATCCCCTCCACCCACCATCACCCTCATCCCCTCCACCCACCATCACCCTCATTCCCTCCACCCACCATCACCCTCATTCCCTCCACCCACCATCA
The DNA here is from genome assembly GCF_057628025.1 of Oncorhynchus mykiss. Classification (NCBI taxonomy): domain Eukaryota; kingdom Metazoa; phylum Chordata; class Actinopteri; order Salmoniformes; family Salmonidae; genus Oncorhynchus; species Oncorhynchus mykiss. The sequence continues at coordinate 66,581,422 of NC_143030.1, read as the reverse complement.
CCCTCATTTCCTCCACCCTCCATCACACTCATTCCCTCCACCCTCCATCACACTCATTCTCTCTTTCCCCCAAATGGGACATCCCAGGATTATCCATCTGTCCCTTACAGAAGGTCTCTTCTAAATACAAACTCTACAAAGTCAAGTCGTTCTCCATCTAGCTGGATCAATAATGTAGAAATCCCTGGTTAAAGGGATATAGTTTGTTCTTGTTTTATTTCCCTTGGAGATATTATCCTCACATGAACTGTAAACAAAAACAAAAACCACAAGTGCCACAGCTCGTAGAGAAAAGGCAGCATCCAACTGGGCATATAGGAAAGGAGTCTTATCCAGATAATGGATTCCAAACATGGCCAAAACATTCCCCGTGGTGTATACAGCGACCATTGATGAGACCAGTGTGGTACCATGGAGGAGGCTATGCACATCAGATGGGGGACATACTGTAGACGATATGATAGACAGAGAGTGATTGGGTACATTGGGACCCATCCCGCCATCCCTGGAGCAGCGTCTGGTCTTGTCCCATTTGCCCTCCAGGCTTCCCCTGTAGAGTGCCTCTCCTCTGGGCTTGGGGTGCTTCCAGCTGGCCCCTGCTCCTCTCTGTTCCCACAGCACAACTGTCCCCTGTTTGGTCTGTGGTTCTCTCTGGCTCCGTCCAAAGGGCATTCCCCCGTTCTGAGTCCGCATGGTGCCAATGACAGAGAGGACAATGTAGCCCTCCCGTCCTTCAGATGGTGAGTCTGTCTAGTCCCATGGACCTAAGCCCATGCCCATGACTGTACCCTGTACCCATTCCAGGGTCCTGCCTGCAGCTGGGCACCTGGGTTGTACTTTCTCTGCCTGATTGAATGTCTCAGTTGTGATCAGGCAGTTGTGCATATCAGAGGGGCCTTGGGCAGGCCCTGAGGGCTGGGCTGCTAAACACACTTCTAAGAACAGTAAGAGAGTCATAAAGTGTCTCAGTGGAGGTATGCTGATCTAGGATCAGGTTCCCGCTGTCCATAAAGTCTTATTCATTATGACCTAAAAGACAAACTGATCCTATATCAGCGCTCTTACTCTGACTCCTCAATAATACCAATTAAAATATGCCATTTAGCTGACACTATGATCCAATGCGCCTTACAGTCATGCATACATACATCTTTCATATGGGTGACACCAGATGGAATTGAACCCATGGCCCGGGCTTTCCAAGCGCCATGCTCTACCAATATAGGAAAAGAGACTGAAGCACAGGTCTAGGAACAGTTAGACAGGCCATTGTCTAATTGTCCATTGTGCAAACAGAGAGCCACACTAGCAAGGCGTTTAGACCTGAGCTGTTCCCCTGCACACCATCTCTATCACTATAGCCTTTGGCACACACAACAATGGGTGCATGGGTTGGATGAAGAGAACACTCGATTCACGTTTTTCCTCCAAATGATTTATTTTGTTCTTGACGAGACACCCTCAGTTCTACTTTTACCTATGTAGTGCATCATACCCACATCACATATAGCTGTCCCTGGTGAGTCTCCTGACTGAATTTATGCTTTTCTCAATGGGTTTGCAAAGTAGCAGGGAGGATCACATAAATTCAGGTGTATTGTACATGCATCAAACAATACTATTATACACTACATGACCAAAAGTATGTGGACATCTGCTCGTCAAACATCTTATTTCAAAATCATGGGCATTAATATGGAGTTGGTCCTCTCTTTGCTGTTATATCAGCCTCCACTCTTCTGGGAAGACTTTCCACTAGATGTTTGAGCATTGTTGCAGGGACTTGCTTCCATTCAGCCAAAAGAGCATTATTCGGCGTTCCAATTCTTCCCAAAGGTGTTTGATGGGGTTGAGGTCAGGGCTCTGTGCAGGCCAGTCAAGTTCTTCCACACCGAAATCAACAAACCATTTCTGTATGGACCTAGGTTTGGGCACGGGGCATTGTCATGCTGAAACAGGAAAGGGCCTTCCCCAAACTGCTGCCACAAAGTTGGAAGCACATAATCGTTTATTTATTTATTGTATGCTATAGCGTTAAGATTTCCCTTCTCTGGAACTAAGGGGCCTAGCCCAAACTATGAAAAGTAGCCCCAGACCAGTACTCCTCCACCAAACTTTACAGTTGGCACTATGCATTGGGGCAGGTAGTGTTCTCCTGACATCCGCCAAACCCAGATTTGTTTGTCGGACTGCGAGATGATGATGCGTGGTTCATCGCATTTCCACTGCTTCAGAGTCCAATGGTGGCGAGCTTTACACTCCTCCAGCTGACGATTGGCATTGCACATGGTGATCTTAGGCTTGTGTACGGCTGCTCAGCCATGGAAACCCATTTCATGAAGCTCCCGACGAACAGTTATTGTGCTGACATGAGTGTTGCAACCGAGCACAGACGGTTTTTACGCACTCCGCAGTCCCGTTCTGTGAGCTTTTATGGCCTACCACTTCACAACTGAGCCGTTGTTGCTCCTAGACGTTTCGACTTCACAGTAACAGCACCTTCAGAAATTTGACGAACTGACTGATTGGAAAAGTCATATGACGGTGCCACGTTGAAAGTTACTTAGCTCTTCAGTAAGGCCACTCTACTGCCAATGTTTGTCTATGGAGATTGCATGGCTGTGTGCTCAATTTTATACACCTGTCAGCAACGGGTGTGACTGAAATAGCCAAATCCACTAATTTGAAGGGTGTCCACATGATGTCTTCATTATTCATTATTATTCATTATTATTCTACAATGTATAAAATAGTGAAAATCAAGAAAAACCATTGAATGAGTACCCTATGTAAAGAAAATCACTTAACTTTCATGTCATGCACTTTACTCTCCTTCTGACAGCTCGTCCTCTTTTATGGGTAGTTTTCTTTCTCCCTTCAGATCAGAAGTCAACTCTGAATACAGTAATGAGCTAGGTCAGAGGCATGCAAATCCAAACCTGCAGATAAGAGCACATGCACGCACACAAAACACACACACCCACACACACACACTCTCTCACAGGGCAAGGTTTAGTGATGCTAATAGGGGCTGGGTAAGGCTGAAGTGTGGTGTTGGTCAGCTCTGCCCTTGTTGCCGTTGAGCCTCTCGCTCTACAGAACATCACTGCTGACATGCAAATCCTGTGGCACACTTGCTGCACTTCTGTCTCTTTCTCTCTCTCTCTGTCCTCTCCCTTTCTCTAGTCCCCTCTCTCTCCCTCTCCTGTTCTTTGCTGTGTGTAACAGTCTAAAGCCTACAGTCAGTCTGTCCAGAGAAGCCGCAGAGAGAGATGCATGGAGCTCACAGGGCTCACCGCCCAGCCTCCACACGCTCACTACCCAGCCTCCACACGCCCACCACCCAGCTTCCACGCGCTCACCACCCAGCCTCCTCACGCTCACCACCCAGCCGCCACACACCCACCACCTAGCCTCCACTCCCACTACCCAGCCTCCACACGCCCACCACCCAGCCTCCACACGCTCACCACCCAGCCTCCACACGCTCACCACCCAGCCTCCACACGCTCACCACCCAGCCTCCACAAGCCTACCACCCAGGCTCCACACTCTCACCATCCAGCCTCCACACCCTCACCACCCAGCCTCCACACTCTCACCACCCAGCCTCCACACTCTCACCACCCAGCCTCCACACTCTCACCATGCAGCCTCCACATGCTCACCATGCAGCCTCCACACGCTCACCACCCTTCTCCTTCCCCTTGTCTTTCTCTCCCTCCTGTGATATGGCCACAGAACACAAGGACAAGGCTGAACAGGAGTGGAGGAAGGCTGTACCCAGCTACAACCAGTCCAGTAGTGGGGCTGTGGACTTCCGGACCTGGAGCACCTTACCACGTGACGAGAGCCAGGAACCGCTGCCCAAGACCTGGGAGATGGCCTACACAGAGACAGGCATGGTTTACTTCATAGAGTAAGTGTTGGACTTCTGGTTCTCTATTCCAGTACAGTGCCGGCGTGGTGTTGGGGATGCTAGAAGTGGCGAGAGGTAGTTTTGAAAAAGAGCATTGAGATGTGT
>NC_143030.1:66049898-66149898 GCF_057628025.1 Oncorhynchus mykiss | reverse complement strand
TACCTGGTAATCAATGAGTGTGTTGAGTCTAGATATACGTAACATAGATCAGTTCACTGTACCTGGTAGTGCATGAGTGTGTTGAGTCTCTTCCAGTCGTTCTCTATCTTGGTGGTGATGTCCTCGTCCTGCAGCACCACGCGGGCCATCCGCCCCTGACGCCACTCTGACGGGACCCGAGAGAAGAGATGATGCGTCAGTCACACTGCCACAAACACAATCACATACACCTATGCACGTGCACAAACACACACACGGTGTACACAAGAACATACACACATATTCTCTAGTCTGTGTTATCCGTTCACTATTGGAGCCTTTGCATCTTACAGTAATGCCTGTTTTATGTGTGTGAGCTGTTACCTACAGTATAACCAATTCAAATTACTGAACAACACTGTTCTACTGTTTAACCAGTTAGAGCTCTAGGGGCGCTATTTCATTTTTGGATAAAAAACGTTCCCGTTTTAAGCGCGATATTTTGTCACGAAAAGATGCTCGACTATGCATATTCTTGACAGTTTTTGAAACACTCTGAAGTTTCAGAATCTGCAAAGATTTTGTCTGTAAGTGCCCCAGAACTCATTCTACAGGCGAAACCAAGATGATGCATCACCCAGGAATTAGCAGAATTTCTGAAGCTCTGTTTTCCATTCTCTCCTTATATGGCTGTGATTGCGCAAGGAATGAGCCTACACTTTCTGTCTTTCGCCCAAGGTCTTAGCAGCATTGTGACGTATTTGTAGGCATATCATTGGAAGATTGGCCATAAGAGACTACATTTTCCAGAGGTCCGCCCGGTGTCCTTTGTCTAAATTTGTGCGTAATCTTCAGGTGCAGGCATTTTCTCCTGGGATTCAGGAGAGAAAGCATGTTTCCAAGAACGATGTATCAATGAAGAGATATGTGAAAAACACCTTGAGGATTGATTCTAAACAACGTTTGCCATGTTTTCAGTCGATATTATGGAGTTAATTTGGAAAAAAGTTTGCGTTTTGAGGACTGAATTTATGGATTTTTTTTGGTAGCCAAATGTGATGTATAAAACGGAGCTATTTCTAATACACAAGGAATCTTTTTGGAAAAACTGAGCATCTGCTATCTAACTGAGAGTATCCTCATTGAAAACATCAGAAGTTCTTCAAAGGTAAATGATTTTATTTGAAGGCTTTTATGTTTTTGTTAATGTTGCGTGCTGGATGCTAACGCTAATGCTAACGCTAAATGCTAACGCGAAATGCTAACTCTAGCTAGCTACTTTTACACAAATGATTGTTTTCCTATGGTTGAGAAGCATATTTTGAAAATCTGAGATGACAGTGTTGTTTACAAAAGGCTAAGCTTGAGAGATGGCATATTTATTTCATTTCATTTGCGATTTTCATAAATAGTTAACGTTGTGTTATGCTAATGAGCTTGCTGATAGATTTACACAATCCTGGATACAGGGGTTTTTTCATAGCTAAACGTGACGCAGAAAACGGAGCGATTTGTCCTAAACAAATAATCTTTCAGGAAAAACTGAACATTTGCTATCTGAGAGTCTCCTCAATGAAAACATCTGAAGTTCTTCAAAGGTAAATGATTTTTTTGAATGCTTTTCTGTTTTTTTGTGTAAATGTTGCCAGCTGAATGCTAATGCTAAATGCTACGTTAGCCATCAATACTGTTACACAAATGATTGTTTTGCAATGGTTGAGAAGCATATTTTGAAAATCTGAGATGACAGTGTTGTTAACAAAAGGCTAAGCTTGAGAGCTAGCATATTTATTTCATTTCATTTGCGATTTTCATGAATAGTTAACGTTGCGTTATGGTAATGAGCTTGAGTCTGTATTCACGAACCCGGATCCGGGATGGGGAGATCAGAAAGGTTAAAGAGATTGACAATGCTATCTGTTTGTCTCTAAGGGTGTTACCAAGACTGCTATAATAGTCATTACTTCTTCAAGCAAAACGATTAAGCTATTCTCTGACTGCGTCTTCATTTGCCTTGGTGTCACTGAGGAGAGGAGAGGCACACAGACGTCACAAGCTTCCAAAGGACTCTTGAGAAAACACATTATCCAAATGAAGCAGTATCAACAGCCATTCGTTGTGCCGTTCTGTTCTGCAGACACACACAGAGAGCACTATGTGTTCTCCACTAGGTTAGGAGACCAGAGAGACGGCGCCCGCCCGGATTGACGGCCATTTTAATTAAACATTACACACAAACAATTTCAATTTGTATACACACTCAGCCTAACCGGCGTAGTTGGCACTCAGCCTCACCAGCGTAATTGGTGTCAGTGATACTTGCGTCGCATGGTGGGAAAAGCGCACGCCGGAGGAGAAGGTCTAAGAGAGAGAATCCTTTCCAGAAAAGTGACTCAAGTGAGCGGGAGAGGGGGAAGAGGAGGGTGGGGAGTAGATGGGCACATTGACGGATTTTCGTCTGATAATGAAACGATAATAAGGTTGTTGATGTGGAAATGGTGGACCTTGTCAGGCACCAGGTAGTGATCATTGATTTTTCTACTCTGTTGACTGGAATGTATTACTTTGTGCCTGGAGACCACTGCCACACACTCTAGTGTTACCTAGGTGATAGTGATATGGAGAGAGAGATTGTCCCCTGTGGTTGTTGCTGGTGATTACCACTTCTGACTTGAGGTTATTGTTTCTCTCTCATTGGTGTGAAGGGAGAGCACATGAGAAGAGGAGGAGGAGGAAGAGGAAGAGGAAGAGGAGGAGGAGGAGGAAGAGGAGAGGTGAAAGAGGCAGTGTTGGCTCTGGGGTGGAGTGGGCGGCAGACCTGTGTGTGTGGGGGGGAGGCCTGTCTGTCAGACTAGGGAAGGTGTGTGTGTGTGTATGTCATCCCCTTTGTGTGTGTGTGTTTGTGTGTCTGTCAGCACCTTTGTTTGTGTGTTTGTGTGTATTGTGTGTGTGTGTGTGTGTGTGTGTATGTCACCCCCTTTGTGTGTGTGTTTGTGTGTCTGTCAGCACCTTTGTTTGTGTGTTTTGTGTGTGTGTCTATCCTACCCAGGTCCATGTCGACAGCGCGGGGCCTCTGTGAGTAGGGCATGTTCTTATAGCAGGCGTCCAGTATCTTCTCCTTGACCTGGGTGATGGTGTCACAGTTCAGCACCTTCACTGGGATCTCAGGACTGTTCTCATTGTCTGGGTTCACGCAGTTCAGGATCTACAGGAGAGGAGAGGAGGTAAGGGCGTGTGTGTGTGTGTGTGTGTGTGTGTGTGTGTGTGTGTGTGTGTGTGTGTGTGTGTGTGTGTGTTTGCCTGAGTGGTACTGACCAGAGTTTTGTACTCTATCTGCTGTCTGATGAGCTTGTCTTCACTGAGGGAGTAGCGCGCCTCTCCTGTGATGGCGTCTATAGGCCCCTTCTCCATCTGCTGCTTGATGGCACAGTACAGCATGAACAGAGGTTCACCAGAACACTCCTGGAGCGAGAGAGGCGAGGGAGAGAGACAGAGAGAAAACACATATCGATTAAGGATATAAAATGTATTTCAACTGCCGATTCTTATAAAACCCTGGTTTAATAAAACTGGTGAACTGGGGGTTGCATTAGACTCACTTTGAGAAATCTGTGAAGAAGGAAAGCGAACCAGTTGGTGAGCATCTTCTCTGCAACGGACTCCGTTCTGAAGAAAGAGGGAAAATCTGTGGATTTTTTTATGCTAATGTACCTTTCCCAAATAGCTCCAAAACCATTTCAGGGCAGAGTCAAAAAAAACATGGACTTATTAGAAGAAGTAAAACAGTAGAAGGAGGAGGAATGAGAAAGAGAAGAAAAACAGTAGAAAGAGGAATGAGAAAGAGAAGAAAAACAGTAGAAAGAGGAGGAATGAGAAAGAGAAGAAAAACAGTAGAAAGAGGGGGAATGAGAAAGAGAAGAAAAACAGTAGAAAGAGGAGGAATGAGAAAGAGAAGAAAAACAGTAGAAAGAGGAGGAATGAGAAAGAGAAGAAAAACAGTAGAAGGAGGAGGAATGAGAAAGAGAAGAAAAACAGTAGAAAGAGGAGGAATGAGAAAGAGAAGAAAAACAGTAGGAGGAGGAATGAGAAAGAGAAGAAAAACAGTAGAAAGAGGAGGAATGAGAAAGAGAAGAAAAACAGTAGGAGGAGGAATGAGAAAGAGAAGAAAAACAGTAGAAAGAGGAGGAATGAGAAAGAGAAGAAAAACAGTAGGAGGAATGAGAAAGAGAAGAAAAACAGTAGGAGGAGGAATGAGAAAGAGAAGAAAAACAGTAGAAAGAGGAGGAATGAGAAAGAGAAGAAAAACAGTAGAAAGAGGAGGAATGAGAAAGAGAAGAAAAACAGTAGAAAGAGGAATGAGAAAGAGAAGAAAAACAGTAGAAAGAGGAGGAATGAGAAAGAGAAGAAAAACAGTAGAAAGAGGAATGAGAAAGAGAAGAAAAACAGTAGAAAGAGGGGGAATGAGAAAGAGAAGAAAAACAGTAGAAAGAGGGGGAATGAGAAAGAGAAGAAAAACAGTAGAAAGAGGAGGAATGAGAAAGAGAAGAAAAACAGAAAGAGGAGGAATGAGAAAGAGAAGAAAAACAGTAGAAAGAGGAATGAGAAAGAGAAGAAAAACAGTAGAAAGAGGAGGAATGAGAAAGAGAAGAAAAACAGTAGAAAGAGGAATGAGAAAGAGAAGAAAAACAGTAGAAAGAGGAGGAATGAGAAAGAGAAGAAAAACAGTAGAAAGAGGAGGAATGAGAAAGAGAAGAAAAACAGTAGAAAGAGGAATGAGAAAGAGAAGAAAAACAGTAGGAGGAGGAATGAGAAAGAGAAGAAAAACAGTAGAAAGAGGAGGAATGAGAAAGAGAAGAAAAACAGTAGGAGGAGGAATGAGAAAGAGAAGAAAAACAGTAGAAAGAGGAGGAATGAGAAAGAGAAGAAAAACAGTAGAAAGAGGAGGAATGAGAAAGAGAAGAAAAACAGTAGAAAGAGGAGGAATGAGAAAGAGAAGAAAAACAGTAGAAAGAGGAATGAGAAAGAGAAGAAAAACAGTAGAAAGAGGAGGAATGAGAAAGAGAAGAAAAACAGTAGAAAGAGGAGGAATGAGAAAGAGAAGAAAAACAGTAGAAAGAGGGGGAATGAGAAAGAGAAGAAAAACAGTAGAAAGAGGAATGAGAAAGAGAAGAAAAACAGTAGAAAGAGGAGGAATGAGAAAGAGAAGAAAAACACTAGAAAGAGGAGGAATGAGAAAGAGAAGAAAAACAGTAGGAGGAGGAGGAATGAGAAAGAGAAGAAAAACAGTAGAAAGAGGAATGAGAAAGAGAAGAAAAACAGTAGAAAGAGGAATGAGAAAGAGAAGAAAAACAGTAGAAAGAGGAGGAATGAGAAAGGGAAGAAAAACAGTAGAAAGAGGAATGAGAAAGAGAAGAAAAACAGTAGAAAGAGGAGGAATGAGAAAGAGAAGAAAAACAGTAGAAAGAGGAATGAGAAAGAGAAGAAAAACAGTAGAAAGAGGAGGAATGAGAAAGAGAAGAAAAACAGTAGAAAGAGGAGGAATGAGAAAGAGAAGAAAAACAGTAGAAAGAGGAATGAGAAAGAGAAGAAAAACAGTAGAAAGAGGAATGAGAAAGAGAAGAAAAACAGTAGAAAGAGGAGGAATGAGAAAGGGAAGAAAAACAGTAGAAAGAGGAGGAATGAGAAAGAGAAGAAAAACAGTAGAAAGAGGAATGAGAAAGAGAAGAAAAACAGTAGAAAGAGGAGGAATGAGAAAGGGAAGAAAAACAGTAGAAAGAGGAGGAATGAGAAAGAGAAGAAAAACAGTAGAAAGAGGGGGAATGAGAAAGAGAAGAAAAACAGTAGAAAGAGGAATGAGAAAGAGAAGAAAAACAGTAGAAAGAGGAATGAGAAAGAGAAGAAAAACAGTAGAAAGAGGAGGAATGAGAAAGGGAAGAAAAACAGTAGAAAGAGGAATGAGAAAGAGAAGAAAAACAGTAGAAAGAGGGGGAATGAGAAAGAGAAGAAAAACAGTAGAAAGAGAAATGAGAAAGAGAAGAAAAACAGTAGAAAGAGGAATGAGAAAGAGAAGAAAAACAGTAGAAAGAGGAGGAATGAGAAAGAGAAGAAAAACAGTAGAAAGAGGAATGAGAAAGAGAAGAAAAACAGTAGAAAGAGGAATGAGAAAGAGAAGAAAAACAGTAGAAAGAGGAATGAGAAAGAGAAGAAAAACAGTAGAAAGAGGAATGAGAAAGAGAAGAAAAACAGTAGAAAGAGGAATGAGAAAGAGAAGAAAAACAGTAGAAAGAGGAGGAATGAGAAAGGGAAGAAAAACAGTAGAAAGAGGAGGAATGAGAAAGAGAAGAAAAACAGTAGGAGGAGGAATGAGAAAGAGAAGAAAAACAGTAGAAAGAGGAGGAATGAGAAAGAGAAGAAAAACAGTAGAAAGAGGAATGAGAAAGAGAAGAAAAACAGTAGAAAGAGGAATGAGAAAGAGAAGAAAAACAGTAGAAAGAGGAGGAATGAGAAAGAGAAGAAAAACAGTAGAAAGAGGAGGAATGAGAAAGAGAAGAAAAACAGTAGAAAGAGGAGGAATGAGAAAGAGAAGAAAAACAGTAGAAAGAGGAGGAATGAGAAAGAGAAGAAAAACAGTAGAAAGAGGAATGAGAAAGAGAAGAAAAACAGTAGAAAGAGGAGGAATGAGAAAGAGAAGAAAAACAGTAGAAAGAGGAATGAGAAAGAGAAGAAAAACAGTAGGAGGAGGAATGAGAAAGAGAAGAAAAACAGTAGAAAGAGGAGGAATGAGAAAGAGAAGAAAAACAGTAGAAAGAGGAGGAATGAGAAAGAGAAGAAAAACAGTAGAAAGAGGAGGAATGAGAAAGAGAAGAAAAACAGTAGAAAGAGGAGGAATGAGAAAGAGAAGAAAAACAGTAGAAAGAGGAATGAGAAAGAGAAGAAAAACAGTAGAAAGAGGAATGAGAAAGAGAAGAAAAACAGTAGAAAGAGGAGGAATGAGAAAGAGAAGAAAAACAGTAGAAAGAGGAGGAATGAGAAAGAGAAGAAAAACAGTAGAAAGAGGAGGAATGAGAAAGAGAAGAAAAACAGTAGAAAGAGGAGGAATGAGAAAGAGAAGAAAAACAGTAGAAAGAGGAATGAGAAAGAGAAGAAAAACAGTAGAAAGAGGAGGAATGAGAAAGAGAAGAAAAACAGTAGAAAGAGGAATGAGAAAGAGAAGAAAAACAGTAGGAGGAGGAATGAGAAAGAGAAGAAAAACAGTAGAAAGAGGAGGAATGAGAAAGAGAAGAAAAACAGTAGAAAGAGGAGGAATGAGAAAGAGAAGAAAAACAGTAGAAAGAGGAGGAATGAGAAAGAGAAGAAAAACAGTAGAAAGAGGAATGAGAAAGAGAAGAAAAACAGTAGGAGGAGGAGGAATGAGAAAGAGAAGAAAAACAGTAGGAGGAGGAGGAATGAGAAAGAGAAGAAAAACAGTAGAAAGAGGAGGAATGAGAAAGAGAAGAAAAACAGTAGAAAGAGGAGGAATGAGAAAGAGAAGAAAAACAGTAGAAAGAGGAGGAATGAGAAAGAGAAGAAAAACAGTAGAAAGAGGAGGAATGAGAAAGAGAAGAAAAACAGTAGAAAGAGGAGGAATGAGAAAGAGAAGAAAAACAGTAGGAGGAGGAATGAGAAAGAGAAGAAAAACAGTAGAAAGAGGAGGAATGAGAAAGAGAAGAAAAACAGTAGAAAGAGGAATGAGAAAGAGAAGAAAAACAGTAGGAGGAGGAATGAGAAAGAGAAGAAAAACAGTAGAAAGAGGGGGAATGAGAAAGAGAAGAAAAACAGTAGGAGGAGGAATGAGAAAGAGAAGAAAAACAGTAGAAAGAGGAGGAATGAGAAAGAGAAGAAAAACAGTAGGAGGAGGAATGAGAAAGAGAAGAAAAACAGTAGAAAGAGGAGGAATGAGAAAGAGAAGAAAAACAGTAGAAAGAGGAGGAATGAGAAAGAGAAGAAAAACAGTAGAAAGAGGAGGAATGAGAAAGAGAAGAAAAACAGTAGGAGGAGGAATGAGAAAGAGAAGAAAAACAGTAGAAAGAGGAGGAATGAGAAAGAGAAGAAAAACAGTAGGAGGAGGAATGAGAAAGAGAAGAAAAACAGTAGAAAGAGGAGGAATGAGAAAGAGAAGAAAAACAGTAGAAAGAGGAGGAATGAGAAAGAGAAGAAAAACAGTAGAAAGAGGAGGAATGAGAAAGAGAAGAAAAACAGTAGAAAGAGGAGGAATGAGAAAGAGAAGAAAAACAGTAGAAAGAGGAGGAATGAGAAAGAGAAGAAAAACAGTAGAAAGAGGAATGAGAAAGAGAAGAAAAACAGTAGAAAGAGGAGGAATGAGAAAGAGAAGAAAAACAGTAGAAAGAGGAATGAGAAAGAGAAGAAAAACAGTAGAAAGAGGGGGAATGAGAAAGAGAAGAAAAACAGTAGAAAGAGGAGGAATGAGAAAGAGAAGAAAAACAGTAGAAAGAGGAGGAATGAGAAAGAGAAGAAAAACAGTAGAAAGAGGAGGAATGAGAAAGAGAAGAAAAACAGTAGGAGGAGGAATGAGAAAGAGAAGAAAAACAGTAGAAAGAGGAATGAGAAAGAGAAGAAAAACAGTAGAAAGAGGAGGAATGAGAAAGAGAAGAAAAACAGTAGAAAGAGGAGGAATGAGAAAGAGAAGAAAAACACTAGAAAGAGGAGGAATGAGAAAGAGAAGAAAAACAGTAGAAAGAGGGGGAATGAGAAAGAGAAGAAAAACAGTAGGAGGAGGAATGAGAAAGAGAAGAAAAACAGTAGAAAGAGGAGGAATGAGAAAGAGAAGAAAAACAGTAGAAAGAGGAATGAGAAAGAGAAGAAAAACAGTAGGAGGAGGAATGAGAAAGAGAAGAAAAACAGTAGAAAGAGGAGGAATGAGAAAGAGAAGAAAAACAGTAGAAAGAGGAGGAATGAGAAAGAGAAGAAAAACAGTAGAAAGAGGAGGAATGAGAAAGAGAAGAAAAACAGTAGAAAGAGGAGGAATGAGAAAGAGAAGAAAAACAGTAGAAAGAGGAGGAATGAGAAAGAGAAGAAAAACAGTAGGAGGAGGAATGAGAAAGAGAAGAAAAACAGTAGAAAGAGGAGGAATGAGAAAGAGAAGAAAAACAGTAGAAAGAGGAGGAATGAGAAAGAGAAGAAAAACAGTAGAAAGAGGAATGAGAAAGAGAAGAAAAACAGTAGAAAGAGGAGGAATGAGAAAGGGAAGAAAAACAGTAGAAAGAGGAGGAATGAGAAAGAGAAGAAAAACAGTAGGAGGAGGAATGAGAAAGAGAAGAAAAACAGTAGAAAGAGGGGGAATGAGAAAGAGAAGAAAAACAGTAGAAAGAGGAATGAGAAAGAGAAGAAAAACAGTAGAAAGAGGAGGAATGAGAAAGAGAAGAAAAACAGTAGAAAGAGGAGGAATGAGAAAGAGAAGAAAAACAGTAGGAGGAGGAATGAGAAAGAGAAGAAAAACAGTAGAAAGAGGGGGAATGAGAAAGAGAAGAAAAACAGTAGAAAGAGGAATGAGAAAGAGAAGAAAAACAGTAGAAAGAGGAATGAGAAAGAGAAGAAAAACAGTAGAAAGAGGAATGAGAAAGAGAAGAAAAACAGTAGAAAGAGGAGGAATGAGAAAGAGAAGAAAAACAGTAGGAGGAGGAATGAGAAAGAGAAGAAAAACAGTAGAAAGAGGAGGAATGAGAAAGAGAAGAAAAACAGTAGAAAGAGGAGGAATGAGAAAGAGAAGAAAAACAGTAGAAAGAGGAGGAATGAGAAAGAGAAGAAAAACAGTAGAAAGAGGGGGAATGAGAAAGAGAAGAAAAACAGTAGAAAGAGGAGGAATGAGAAAGAGAAGAAAAACAGTAGAAAGAGGGGGAATGAGAAAGAGAAGAAAAACAGTAGGAGGAGGAATGAGAAAGAGAAGAAAAACAGTAGAAAGAGGGGGAATGAGAAAGAGAAGAAAAACAGTAGAAAGAGGAGGAATGAGAAAGAGAAGAAAAACAGTAGGAGGAGGAATGAGAAAGAGAAGAAAAACAGTAGAAAGAGGGGGAATGAGAAAGAGAAGAAAAACAGTAGAAAGAGGAGGAATGAGAAAGAGAAGAAAAACAGTAGGAGGAGGAATGAGAAAGAGAAGAAAAACAGTAGGAGGAGGAATGAGAAAGAGAAGAAAAACAGTAGAAAGAGGGGGAATGAGAAAGAGAAGAAAAACAGTAGAAAGAGGAATGAGAAAGAGAAGAAAAACAGTAGAAAGAGGAGGAATGAGAAAGAGAAGAAAAACAGTAGAAAGAGGAGGAATGAGAAAGAGAAGAAAAACAGTAGAAAGAGGAGGAATGAGAAAGAGAAGAAAAACAGTAGAAAGAGGAATGAGAAAGAGAAGAAAAACAGTAGAAAGAGGAGGAATGAGAAAGGGAAGAAAAACAGTAGAAAGAGGAGGAATGAGAAAGAGAAGAAAAACAGTAGAAAGAGGGGGAATGAGAAAGAGAAGAAAAACAGTAGGAGGAGGAATGAGAAAGAGAAGAAAAACAGTAGAAAGAGGAGGAATGAGAAAGAGAAGAAAAACAGTAGAAAGAGGAATGAGAAAGAGAAGAAAAACAGTAGAAAGAGGGGGAATGAGAAAGAGAAGAAAAACAGTAGGAGGAGGAATGAGAAAGAGAAGAAAAACAGTAGAAAGAGGAGGAATGAGAAAGAGAAGAAAAACAGTAGAAAGAGGGGGAATGAGAAAGAGAAGAAAAACAGTAGAAAGAGGAGGAATGAGAAAGAGAAGAAAAACAGTAGAAAGAGGAGGAATGAGAAAGAGAAGAAAAACAGTAGAAAGAGGAGGAATGAGAAAGAGAAGAAAAACAGTAGAAAGAGGAGGAATGAGAAAGAGAAGAAAAACAGTAGAAAGAGGAGGAATGAGAAAGAGAAGAAAAACAGTAGAAAGAGGAATGAGAAAGAGAAGAAAAACAGTAGAAAGAGGAATGAGAAAGAGAAGAAAAACAGTAGAAAGAGGAGGAATGAGAAAGAGAAGAAAAACAGTAGGAGGAGGAATGAGAAAGAGAAGAAAAACAGTAGAAAGAGGGGGAATGAGAAAGAGAAGAAAAACAGTAGAAAGAGGAATGAGAAAGAGAAGAAAAACAGTAGAAAGAGGAATGAGAAAGAGAAGAAAAACAGTAGAAAGAGGAATGAGAAAGAGAAGAAAAACAGTAGAAAGAGGAGGAATGAGAAAGAGAAGAAAAACAGTAGGAGGAGGAATGAGAAAGAGAAGAAAAACAGTAGAAAGAGGGGGAATGAGAAAGAGAAGAAAAACAGTAGAAAGAGGAGGAATGAGAAAGAGAAGAAAAACAGTAGAAAGAGGAGGAATGAGAAAGAGAAGAAAAACAGTAGAAAGAGGAATGAGAAAGAGAAGAAAAACAGTAGGAGGAGGAGGAATGAGAAAGAGAAGAAAAACAGTAGAAAGAGGAATGAGAAAGAGAAGAAAAACAGTAGAAAGAGGGGGAATGAGAAAGAGAAGAAAAACAGTAGAAAGAGGAATGAGAAAGAGAAGAAAAACAGTAGAAAGAGGGGGAATGAGAAAGAGAAGAAAAACAGTAGAAAGAGGAGGAATGAGAAAGAGAAGAAAAACAGTAGAAAGAGGAGGAATGAGAAAGAGAAGAAAAACAGTAGAAAGAGGAGGAATGAGAAAGAGAAGAAAAACAGTAGGAGGAGGAATGAGAAAGAGAAGAAAAACAGTAGAAAGAGGAATGAGAAAGAGAAGAAAAACAGTAGAAAGAGGAATGAGAAAGAGAAGAAAAACAGTAGAAAGAGGAGGAATGAGAAAGAGAAGAAAAACAGTAGGAGGAGGAGGAATGAGAAAGAGAAGAAAAACAGTAGAAAGAGGGGGAATGAGAAAGAGAAGAAAAACAGTAGAAAGAGGAGGAATGAGAAAGAGAAGAAAAACAGTAGGAGGAGGAATGAGAAAGAGAAGAAAAACAGTAGAAAGAGGGGGAATGAGAAAGAGAAGAAAAACAGTAGAAAGAGGAGGAATGAGAAAGAGAAGAAAAACAGTAGAAAGAGGAGGAATGAGAAAGAGAAGAAAAACAGTAGAAAGAGGAGGAATGAGAAAGAGAAGAAAAACAGTAGAAAGAGGAGGAATGAGAAAGAGAAGAAAAACAGTAGAAAGAGGAGGAATGAGAAAGAGAAGAAAAACAGTAGAAAGAGGGGGAATGAGAAAGAGAAGAAAAACAGTAGAAAGAGGGGGAATGAGAAAGAGAAGAAAAACAGTAGGAGGAGGAATGAGAAAGAGAAGAAAAACAGTAGAAAGAGGAGGAATGAGAAAGAGAAGAAAAACAGTAGAAAGAGGAGGAATGAGAAAGAGAAGAAAAACAGTAGAAAGAGGAGGAATGAGAAAGAGAAGAAAAACAGTAGAAAGAGGGGGAATGAGAAAGAGAAGAAAAACAGTAGAAAGAGGAGGAATGAGAAAGAGAAGAAAAACAGTAGAAAGAGGAGGAATGAGAAAGAGAAGAAAAACAGTAGAAAGAGGAATGAGAAAGAGAAGAAAAACAGTAGAAAGAGGAATGAGAAAGAGAAGAAAAACAGTAGAAAGAGGAGGAATGAGAAAGAGAAGAAAAACAGTAGAAAGAGGAATGAGAAAGAGAAGAAAAACAGTAGGAGGAGGAATGAGAAAGAGAAGAAAAACAGTAGAAAGAGGGGGAATGAGAAAGAGAAGAAAAACAGTAGGAGGAGGAATGAGAAAGAGAAGAAAAACAGTAGAAAGAGGGGGAATGAGAAAGAGAAGAAAAACAGTAGAAAGAGGAGGAATGAGAAAGAGAAGAAAAACAGTAGGAGGAGGAATGAGAAAGAGAAGAAAAACAGTAGAAAGAGGGGGAATGAGAAAGAGAAGAAAAACAGTAGGAGGAGGAATGAGAAAGAGAAGAAAAACAGTAGAAAGAGGAGGAATGAGAAAGAGAAGAAAAACAGTAGAAAGAGGAGGAATGAGAAAGAGAAGAAAAACAGTAGAAAGAGGAGGAATGAGAAAGAGAAGAAAAACAGTAGAAAGAGGAGGAATGAGAAAGAGAAGAAAAACAGTAGGAGGAGGAGGAATGAGAAAGAGAAGAAAAACAGTAGAAAGAGGAGGAATGAGAAAGGGAAGAAAAACAGTAGAAAGAGGAGGAATGAGAAAGAGAAGAAAAACAGTAGGAGGAGGAATGAGAAAGAGAAGAAAAACAGTAGAAAGAGGGGGAATGAGAAAGAGAAGAAAAACAGTAGAAAGAGGAATGAGAAAGAGAAGAAAAACAGTAGAAAGAGGAGGAATGAGAAAGAGAAGAAAAACAGTAGAAAGAGGAGGAATGAGAAAGAGAAGAAAAACAGTAGGAGGAGGAATGAGAAAGAGAAGAAAAACAGTAGAAAGAGGGGGAATGAGAAAGAGAAGAAAAACAGTAGAAAGAGGAATGAGAAAGAGAAGAAAAACAGTAGAAAGAGGAATGAGAAAGAGAAGAAAAACAGTAGAAAGAGGAATGAGAAAGAGAAGAAAAACAGTAGAAAGAGGAGGAATGAGAAAGAGAAGAAAAACAGTAGGAGGAGGAATGAGAAAGAGAAGAAAAACAGTAGAAAGAGGAGGAATGAGAAAGAGAAGAAAAACAGTAGAAAGAGGAGGAATGAGAAAGAGAAGAAAAACAGTAGAAAGAGGAGGAATGAGAAAGAGAAGAAAAACAGTAGAAAGAGGGGGAATGAGAAAGAGAAGAAAAACAGTAGAAAGAGGAGGAATGAGAAAGAGAAGAAAAACAGTAGAAAGAGGGGGAATGAGAAAGAGAAGAAAAACAGTAGGAGGAGGAATGAGAAAGAGAAGAAAAACAGTAGAAAGAGGGGGAATGAGAAAGAGAAGAAAAACAGTAGAAAGAGGAGGAATGAGAAAGAGAAGAAAAACAGTAGGAGGAGGAATGAGAAAGAGAAGAAAAACAGTAGAAAGAGGGGGAATGAGAAAGAGAAGAAAAACAGTAGAAAGAGGAGGAATGAGAAAGAGAAGAAAAACAGTAGGAGGAGGAATGAGAAAGAGAAGAAAAACAGTAGGAGGAGGAATGAGAAAGAGAAGAAAAACAGTAGAAAGAGGGGGAATGAGAAAGAGAAGAAAAACAGTAGAAAGAGGAATGAGAAAGAGAAGAAAAACAGTAGAAAGAGGAGGAATGAGAAAGAGAAGAAAAACAGTAGAAAGAGGAGGAATGAGAAAGAGAAGAAAAACAGTAGAAAGAGGAGGAATGAGAAAGAGAAGAAAAACAGTAGAAAGAGGAATGAGAAAGAGAAGAAAAACAGTAGAAAGAGGAGGAATGAGAAAGGGAAGAAAAACAGTAGAAAGAGGAGGAATGAGAAAGAGAAGAAAAACAGTAGAAAGAGGGGGAATGAGAAAGAGAAGAAAAACAGTAGGAGGAGGAATGAGAAAGAGAAGAAAAACAGTAGAAAGAGGAGGAATGAGAAAGAGAAGAAAAACAGTAGAAAGAGGAATGAGAAAGAGAAGAAAAACAGTAGAAAGAGGGGGAATGAGAAAGAGAAGAAAAACAGTAGAAAGAGGAGGAATGAGAAAGAGAAGAAAAACAGTAGGAGGAGGAATGAGAAAGAGAAGAAAAACAGTAGAAAGAGGAGGAATGAGAAAGAGAAGAAAAACAGTAGAAAGAGGGGGAATGAGAAAGAGAAGAAAAACAGTAGAAAGAGGAGGAATGAGAAAGAGAAGAAAAACAGTAGAAAGAGGAGGAATGAGAAAGAGAAGAAAAACAGTAGAAAGAGGAGGAATGAGAAAGAGAAGAAAAACAGTAGAAAGAGGAGGAATGAGAAAGAGAAGAAAAACAGTAGAAAGAGGAATGAGAAAGAGAAGAAAAACAGTAGAAAGAGGAATGAGAAAGAGAAGAAAAACAGTAGAAAGAGGAGGAATGAGAAAGAGAAGAAAAACAGTAGGAGGAGGAATGAGAAAGAGAAGAAAAACAGTAGAAAGAGGGGGAATGAGAAAGAGAAGAAAAACAGTAGAAAGAGGAATGAGAAAGAGAAGAAAAACAGTAGAAAGAGGAATGAGAAAGAGAAGAAAAACAGTAGAAAGAGGAATGAGAAAGAGAAGAAAAACAGTAGAAAGAGGAGGAATGAGAAAGAGAAGAAAAACAGTAGGAGGAGGAATGAGAAAGAAGAAAAACAGTAGAAAGAGGGGGAATGAGAAAGAGAAGAAAAACAGTAGAAAGAGGAGGAATGAGAAAGAGAAGAAAAACAGTAGAAAGAGGAGGAATGAGAAAGAGAAGAAAAACAGTAGAAAGAGGAATGAGAAAGAGAAGAAAAACAGTAGGAGGAGGAGGAATGAGAAAGAGAAGAAAAACAGTAGAAAGAGGAATGAGAAAGAGAAGAAAAACAGTAGAAAGAGGGGGAATGAGAAAGAGAAGAAAAACAGTAGAAAGAGGAATGAGAAAGAGAAGAAAAACAGTAGAAAGAGGGGGAATGAGAAAGAGAAGAAAAACAGTAGAAAGAGGAGGAATGAGAAAGAGAAGAAAAACAGTAGAAAGAGGAGGAATGAGAAAGAGAAGAAAAACAGTAGAAAGAGGAGGAATGAGAAAGAGAAGAAAAACAGTAGGAGGAGGAATGAGAAAGAGAAGAAAAACAGTAGAAAGAGGAATGAGAAAGAGAAGAAAAACAGTAGAAAGAGGAATGAGAAAGAGAAGAAAAACAGTAGAAAGAGGAGGAATGAGAAAGAGAAGAAAAACAGTAGGAGGAGGAGGAATGAGAAAGAGAAGAAAAACAGTAGAAAGAGGGGGAATGAGAAAGAGAAGAAAAACAGTAGAAAGAGGAGGAATGAGAAAGAGAAGAAAAACAGTAGGAGGAGGAATGAGAAAGAGAAGAAAAACAGTAGAAAGAGGGGGAATGAGAAAGAGAAGAAAAACAGTAGAAAGAGGAGGAATGAGAAAGAGAAGAAAAACAGTAGAAAGAGGAGGAATGAGAAAGAGAAGAAAAACAGTAGAAAGAGGAGGAATGAGAAAGAGAAGAAAAACAGTAGAAAGAGGAGGAATGAGAAAGAGAAGAAAAACAGTAGAAAGAGGAGGAATGAGAAAGAGAAGAAAAACAGTAGAAAGAGGGGGAATGAGAAAGAGAAGAAAAACAGTAGAAAGAGGGGGAATGAGAAAGAGAAGAAAAACAGTAGGAGGAGGAATGAGAAAGAGAAGAAAAACAGTAGAAAGAGGAGGAATGAGAAAGAGAAGAAAAACAGTAGAAAGAGGAGGAATGAGAAAGAGAAGAAAAACAGTAGAAAGAGGAGGAATGAGAAAGAGAAGAAAAACAGTAGAAAGAGGGGGAATGAGAAAGAGAAGAAAAACAGTAGAAAGAGGAGGAATGAGAAAGAGAAGAAAAACAGTAGAAAGAGGAGGAATGAGAAAGAGAAGAAAAACAGTAGAAAGAGGAATGAGAAAGAGAAGAAAAACAGTAGAAAGAGGAATGAGAAAGAGAAGAAAAACAGTAGAAAGAGGAGGAATGAGAAAGAGAAGAAAAACAGTAGAAAGAGGAATGAGAAAGAGAAGAAAAACAGTAGGAGGAGGAATGAGAAAGAGAAGAAAAACAGTAGAAAGAGGGGGAATGAGAAAGAGAAGAAAAACAGTAGGAGGAGGAATGAGAAAGAGAAGAAAAACAGTAGAAAGAGGGGGAATGAGAAAGAGAAGAAAAACAGTAGAAAGAGGAGGAATGAGAAAGAGAAGAAAAACAGTAGGAGGAGGAATGAGAAAGAGAAGAAAAACAGTAGAAAGAGGGGGAATGAGAAAGAGAAGAAAAACAGTAGGAGGAGGAATGAGAAAGAGAAGAAAAACAGTAGAAAGAGGAGGAATGAGAAAGAGAAGAAAAACAGTAGAAAGAGGAGGAATGAGAAAGAGAAGAAAAACAGTAGAAAGAGGAGGAATGAGAAAGAGAAGAAAAACAGTAGGAGGAGGAATGAGAAAGAGAAGAAAAACAGTAGAAAGAGGAGGAATGAGAAAGAGAAGAAAAACAGTAGAAAGAGGAGGAATGAGAAAGAGAAGAAAAACAGTAGAAAGAGGAATGAGAAAGAGAAGAAAAAGCAGCCAGACAGTAGTGGTTAACGAGCATAAAAAATAGATGAAAGGGTTACTCTCTCTCCCCTCCCTCCTCCAGAGGACCAACAGTCCTGAATACCAACACTGCAATGCTTCATCTTCTGAGAGCTGGGCTAACCGTGCAGGGAAAGCACAAGTACACACTCTCTTCCTCCTCGGACTCTCTCCTTTCTCCACATCACCAGCCTACGCTTCTCCTCTCCTCACAAACAGTTCATTGACTATTGTCCAACTGATAGCGTGACTATGTGATTACCTCAGCTCCCACCTGGACATGTTACTAGCATATTGTCCCCAATCAAAGTACCCTTGGGTGTGTGTATGTGTGTGTGTTTCTGAGTACTCAGAGAACCACTGTGCTTTATAATATCGTGACTGTCACCGGCTCGCTACCACCCCACACCCTTCAGCTACAGGAGCCTGTTGCCAATTTACTTGGTGCGGCGTTGTGAAAATGACCCTCTTAATGTGGCGGGAAATGACTATGATTACTTTGGGCTGCAGGCGGGGAAATGGTGGCTGGGGCTGTAACGTGTAACAGTGGTGTACGGGGATAAGGAGAGGTATTTAGGATGGGCTGGAGCTCTCTCTCTCTGTGACAGCTTATTTGATGTGGGATGCACCAGGCTGATGGAAGGTGGAGTTTTGTTCACCCCATTTCAGCTGCAGGATGAGAGGAAGAGGCACTACTGACAGCCGAAGGAGTGTATGATTGTGCCCTCTTCTATAAACACCTGGGGTTGGAACCGGTTCAGGGAACAGAACCAAACATATTTTTTGTGGAAGAAACAGAACTAGAACCGGGAATGAAAGTGATCTCTAGTGTTCCAAAATGAAACCATTGTTTTCAAATCTTGAGAACCGGTTAATAATGTAATTTTTGGTTCCAAAAATATCCCTAATGTCTAGTCTAGAATGATGTAATTCAGTGAAGTTATGATGCTAGTAGCCTAAATGCAATCCAACTCACGTCATGATGTTCAACGTCTCAAGCCCCCTCATGTCCACGTGTCTCTCTCGCTCTCTTCCCAAACATACAATTTCAGTCGCATCTCCCACCTGCACTTATTAACCAATCAAACATGTAAACAACTAGCTTACCTGTTTTATAGCAAGCTGTTCTATCCTTATTGGTGGAGTAAATAAATAAGCTCAATGTAAAAATTATGTTGTTTTTCAAGAGTTTCAAAATGTAGGAAAATAAACTATATGAAGCTGTACTTTTTTGGGTTCAAAACGGTTCAGAACTTCATTATGCTGGTCGGAACACTGGAACAGAACGAAACAAATAGGGGAACAGAACGATTGGAAAATCATTTTGATTCCAACCCCTGATACACACACCAACTCACACACACACACGTACATCCACCTACTGCGTCTCTCATCTTTACTACTGCTCTCTACTAAAGTCTTCATCCTCAAAATCAATACAGACCGAAGCTGAATAAACATACAAATATTGTGTTTTGGATAAAGTGCACATACCCTCCATGATTGCTCCCCTCTCTCCTCCACAGAGAAGTATCCTCCCCTCCCCCTCATTGCCCCTCCTCTGACTCACAGTGGATTGTGTGTTAATAGAACCTATTAAAGGTTTTAATAAGCCCAGCAAGTCCCTGTAGAAGGAAAGTCAAATAAAGGCCTTTGTGCGGAGCCATGTTGGGGCTCCTTTCAATGGTTCACTGAGACTCCTCACTATGTTTCCTACCTCCTCCCCCATCTCTCCATCCTCCCATCTCCACTTCCCTCGCTCTTTTAATTGAGTTCCATTAATGAACATCAGGATTTTCATTATCCTACAGTGCATTAAGACTGGGGCTTGATGCTGATAAATAGGTTGAGGGGGACTGATTAGTAGGCTGTGGAATGTCTTCAGAATGGAATAGTGCTAAACACAACATTCTCTTTCTGTATTAAGCCATTCTATTCCAGCAGCGCTCCGCATGGACGGGAATGTCATTAGAAAAACGCTGAAGACAAAAAAAAGAGTGAAAAGACTCAAGGCGATAGAAAACTTGCTACTGTTCTGTCGTTCCATTTAAAAATGGAGTGAGAGATAGAGAACAGGAAGCTATAAGAGAGTGGGACTGAGGACGGAGTGAGAGATAGAAAACAGGAAGCTATAAGAGAGTGGGACTGAGGACGGAGTGAGAGATAGAAAACAGGAAGCTATAAGAGAGTGGGACTGAGGACAGAGTGAGAGATCAATGCAACATATCCAGGTAAGGATCATTATAGAGTACAGAAGGATTGTCTCTAGAGAAAAAAAGAAAGAAAGGCTAGGTAAAGAGATGGAGAGAATTAGAGAGAAACAAACAGAGAAAAAGAGAGAAACACAGAGAAAGAGAGCGTGAAAGAGAGCGATATATAACAAACTTACAACCAAACAATTGTCTGACTATAAGGTTTAAAAGCAGATAAACTAATTAAACCGGGAAGGTAAGTAGTCTAAAGTCGACAGATTGTCAAAACGTAGATACCATGTCCAGAAAGCTTTTAGGGGAAAAACCATCTAATGTTTGTGCTGTAGACTCTCACGAGTAGACAGACTACACTTCAACTAAGGGAGGGGAACATCACTTCTAGACTATTAATGTGGAGAGCATACTCTCAGAATCTAAAAAGATCCTCAAAACAACATGGGAAGTATGAATATAGTTCATACATAAAGCCATGACCATGGCTTGTTGATGTACCATTGCCTGTATCTCTGGGCCGTACATGGAACCTTTTCTCTGTCTAATTTGGATTAGTCACATCAGAAACATGTTCTAATATAATGTTAATGACTGGAATTTAGAATGTAGACTGAACTGCTGTGAAAATATAATAGCATATAAAGTGTTCTGGCAGCCAGGAGAGCACAAAGTCTCCCCCATTATACTAATAATATAACCTAAGACAGGTGTGTGTGTGTGTGTGTGTGTGTGTGTGTGTGTGTGTGTGTGTGTGTGTGTGTGTGTGTGTGTGTGTGTGTGTGTGTGTGTGTGTGTGTCTGTGTGTGTGTGTGTGTGTGTGTGTGTGTGTACACTCTGTGCCATTCTGTTGACATTCCACATAATATACAGTCATTGAAATTCTACACTTGGACACTCAAAGTCAATCTTAAATTAATCATTCTTTATTATCAGTGCGCTGGAGAGGTTCCAACCAACTCAATGCACCAAGTACACTTTGATCAGGAGCTCTATCAGGGCAGTCCCATTAGATCTCTCATATACAGACAAGTTATGTTTCATGATTTAGCTTATTCATCATTCATAATTAATTCATCATTAACGTTGACTTCATTCATGTGACCGACCAATACTGGGTCATGTATGTGACCGATCAATACTGGGTCATGTATGTGACAGACCAATACCTCACGAGGCTTCTCCTCTCTAAGCTGAGACATTGAAACTGAGATATCTTTCGTTCTCAAAACAAGGGTCTGGTCGTACAGCTAAATTGCAGATACTGATAGTGAGATTTCTTTCCAGGCATGTTCAATCAGTCACTTGCATGAACACAGAAATCGGTGATTAGAAAAGCACAAACATACATTTTTCCAGCACAATTCAGTGCTTTCAAAATGTATTCACACTCAAATCAAATGTTTACATCAGCAGATGTCACAAAGTCCTATACAGAAATCCAGCCTAAAACCCCAAAGAGCAAGCAATGCAAATGTAGAAGCACGGTGGCTAGGAAAAACTCCCTTGACTTATCACACATTTTGTTTTTACAGCCTGAATTTAAAATGTATTCAATCGATATGTTGTGCCACTGGCCTACACACAATACTCCATAATGTCAAAGTCGAATTATGTCTTTAGACATTTTTACAAATTAATACAAAGTGAAAAGCTGAAATGTCTTGAGTCAATAAGTATTCAACCAGCCTCTTAGTTGTGGCAAGCCTAAATAAGTTCAGAAGTACAAATGTGCTTAACAAGTCACATAATAAGTTACATGGACTCACTGTGTGCAATAATAGTGTTTAACATGATTTTTGAATAACTACCTAATCTCTGTACCCAACACATACAATTATCTGTAAGGTCCCTCAGTTGGCCAGTGAATTTCAAGTGTTTAGAGCGTTGGACAAGTAACCGAAAGGTTGCAAGATCGAATCCCTGAGCTGACAAGGTAAAAATCTGTCGTTCTGCCCCTGAACATGACCGTTCCTAGGCCATCATCGAAAATAAGAATTTGTTCTTTACTGACTTGCCTAGTTAAATACAGGAAAAAAAAATTACCAGGGTGGTTTTCCAATGCCTTGCAAAGAAGGGTACCTATTGGTTGATGGGTAAAACAATGATAAAGTAGACATTGAATATCAATACACCTAGTCACTACAAAGATACAGGCGTCCTTCCTAACTCAGTTATCGGAGAGGAAGGAAACTGCTCAGAGATTTCACCAGTTACAGAGTTTAATGGCTGTGATAGGAGAAAGCTGAGGATGGATCAACAACATTGTAGTTACTCCACAATACTAACCTAAATGACAGATTGAAAAGAAGGAAAAATATGAAAAAATATGCATCCTGTTTGCAATAAGGCACTAAAGTAAAAATGCAAAATATGTGGCACAGAAATTATGTCCACATTTTCTCCTGAATAGAAAGTGAAACGTTTGGGACAAATCCAAACAACATATCACTGAGTACCACTCTTCATATTTTCAAGCATGGTGGTGGCTGCATCATGTTATTATGGGTATGCTTGTCATCGGCAAGGACTACAGAGTTTTTAAAATAAAAAGAAATGGAATAGAGCTAAGCACATGCAAAATCCTAGCGGAAAACCTGGTTCAGGCTGCTTTCCAACAGACAATGGGAGACAGATTCCCCTTTCAGCAGGACAATAACCTAAAACACAAGGCCTAATACACACTGGAGTTGCTGACCAAGACAACATTGAATGTTCCTGAGTGGCCTAGTAACTGTTTTGACTTAAAACGGCATGAAAATATATGGCAAGACTTGAAAATGGCTTGAACAATTTTTGAAATAATAATGTGCAAATATTGTACCATCCAGGTGTGTAAAGCTCTTAGACTTACCCAGAAAGACTCACAGCTGCAATCACTGCCAAAGGTGCTTCTACGAACTATTGACTCAAGGGCGTGAATACTTATGTAAATCCGATAATTCTGTATTTCATGCAAAAAAAATGTGCAACAATTTCTAAAAACATGTTTTCACTTTGTCATTATGGGGTGTTGGGTGAGGAAAAAACATATTTAATCCATTTTGAATTCAGGCTGTAACACAACAAATGTGGATACGTCAAGGGGCATGAATACTTTCTGAGTGTATAAAACATTAAGAAAACCTTCCTAATATTGAGTTGCACCCCCTTTTGCCCTCAGAACAGCCTCAATTCGTCAGGGCACGGACTCTACAAGGTGTTGAAAGCGTTCTACAGGGATGCTGGCCCATGTTAACTCCAATGCTTCCCACATTTGTGTCAAGTTGGCTGGATGTCCTTTGGGTGGTGGACCATTTTTGATACACATGGGAAACTGTTGAGCGTGAAAAACCCAGCAGCGTTGCAGTTCTTGAAACAAACCGGTGCACCTGGCACTTACTACCATACCCCGTTCAACGGCACTTCCATGT
Source organism: Oncorhynchus mykiss (assembly GCF_057628025.1). NCBI lineage: Eukaryota > Metazoa > Chordata > Actinopteri > Salmoniformes > Salmonidae > Oncorhynchus > Oncorhynchus mykiss. The sequence continues at coordinate 66,127,248 of NC_143030.1, read as the reverse complement.
TTTGTCTTACCCATTCACCCTCTTAAAAATCTTAACAAATTTAACTTTAACCTGTCTCCTTCTCTTCATCTACACTGATTGAAGCGAATATAACAAGTGACATCAATAAGGGTTCATAACTTTCACCTGGATTCACCTGGTCGGTCGATGTCATGGAAAGAGCAGGTGTTCCTAATGTTTTGTATACTCAGTGTATGTTCTATACAGGCTATATGATCTAGTAGGATGTTGTAGAGGTTACTGACTGAAATATAGATTCTAGTCTGAACTGCTGGGAAATTTGAATAACATATAAACTGCAATGCCTCGGGCAGCCCTCATTATACTCATAATATAACCCAAGACAGGAGTCAATGTCTGACTGTGTGTGTGTGTGTGCGTGTGTGTGTGCGTGCGTGTGTGTGCGTGTGTGCGTGCGCGTGTGTGTGCGTGCGTGCATGCGTGTGTGTGTGTGTGTGTGCGTGCGTGCGTGCGTGCGTGTGTGTGCGTGTGCGTGTGTGTGCCATTCTGTTAACTTTTCCCATAATATACAACATGGTTTGTTTTTCCACCCAGCTCATGCTGCCCTCAGGGGTATTATGCAGTTTCCCTCAATGAGATTCTGCTCCTGCTCTTTCTTTCCCTGAGAGACATTTCTAGAAGGATTCAGTAGCCCATTCTTAAACTCAATACATGGTATTATAGGATTATAAATTGTCGTTACAGGTCAAGTATAAGGTTAGCTAACCTTTGTTTGAACAGTGTGCATATAATCATTTATACATCTACAAAGAATAGATAAAGTAGTGAAATACCATCAGTAAGTAAATGATGAACCTTTTGATGTGAAGCTGGTCTTAAAGCAGACGTGTGATGAAAGAGAGAGAGTTGTGAGAGACACAGAGAGCAGACTAAATGTTAATTACAGCGTGAGCATGCGTGCTGCATGTCTAATGCACCTTGTTAACCCAGAAACTATTTTCATACAAGCAGTGACGGTTGTAGCTTGTATGGCTCCCTGGGCAAACCCCCCCTTCAGCCAACACCCCCCCTTCACCCAACACAAAAAAGCACCATTCATTTTATATACTACTACAAATTGTAGTATATAAATACAAATAAAAATGAGAATCTAATTATTACACTATTACCCTATTGCTAACAAAAAACAAATAACACAAATAAACCTAAATTGCACAAATCCTATATAACACAAATAGAATAATACACTCAAAGAACATAACCTGATTATTACACTGTTGCACTTCAAACAAGAAACACAAACTAAATTGCACAACTAATTGCATTAGTACTGAACAAAGTTAGAGGTATGCTATTTGATAGATTCCCCGCACCCTCTATCTCGGGCAACTTACCCCCGCCCCTTCCCCATCTCGTACCTCTGAATGGGAGACCTGAGGTCAACCTACCCCCGCCCCCTCTCCATCTCGTACCTCTGAGTGGGAGACCTGAGGTCAACCTACCCCCGCCCCCTCTCCATCTCGTACCTCTGAGTGGGAGACCTGAGGTCAACCTACCCCCGCCCCCTCCCCATCTCGTACCTCTGAGTGGGAGACCTGAGGTCAACCTACCCCCGCCCCCTCCCCATCTCGTACCTCTGAGTGGGAGACCTGAGGTCAACCTACCCCCGCCCCCTCTCCATCTCGTACCTCTGAGTGGGAGACCTGAGGTCAACCTACCCCCGCCCCCTCTCCATCTCGTACCTCTGAGTGGGAGACCTGAGGTCAACCTACCCCCGCCCCCTCCCCATCTCGTACCTCTGAGTGGGAGACCTGAGGTCAACCTACCCCCGCCCCCTCCCCATCTAGTACCTCTGAGTGGGAGACCTGAGGTCAACCTACCCCCGCCCCCTCCCCATCTCGTACCTCTGAGTGGGAGACCTGAGGTCAACCTACCCCCGCCCCTTCCCCATCTCGTACCTCTGAATGGGAGACCTGAGGTCAACCTACCCCCGCCCCCTCCCCATCTCGTACCTCTGAGTGGGAGACCTGAGGTCAACCTACCCCCGCCCCCTCTCCATCTCGTACCTCTGAGTGGGAGACCTGAGGTCAACCTACCCCCGCCCCCTCTCCATCTCGTACCTCTGAGTGGGAGACCTGAGGTCAACCTACCCCCGCCCCCTCCCCATCTCGTACCTCTGAGTGGGAGACCTGAGGTCAACCTACCCCCGCCCCCTCCCCATCTCGTACCTCTGAGTGGGAGACCTGAGGTCAACCTACCCCCGCCCCCTCCCCATCTCGTACCTCTGAGTGGGAGACCTGAGGTCAACCTACCCCCGCCCCCTCCCCATCTCGTACCTCTGAGTGGGAGACCTGAGGTCAACCTACCCCCGCCCCCTCCCCATCTAGTACCTCTGAGTGGGAGACCTGAGGTCAACCTACCCCCGCCCCCTCCCCATCTCGTACCTCTGAGTGGGAGACCTGAGGTCAACCTACCCCCGCCCCCTCCCCATCTCGTACCTCTGAGTGGGAGACCTGAGGTCAACCTACCCCCGCCCCATCTCGTACCTCTGAGTGGGAGACCTTCCCAGGCAGCAGCCTGCCTAGCTCACAAACTAGAATCAGGACGCCCACTCCAACCAGGTTAATTGACCCACAGTCCAACATGGTGACATGATATCATTGACGTGACGTGCAAATGAGCGATGGAAAACCGATCGCGCAAATGTCACCATTTTGATTTGTGTGCGTGTGCGTGTGCGTGTGCGTGTGTGTGTGTGTGTGTGTGTGTGCGTGCGTGCGTGTGTGTATGCGTGGGCAGCAAATAGAGCCATTCATTAAGAGCGGGCCTTGTCAACCAGTGCACTCTCAACCCACCATGGTATACTTCTGTAAGATGCAATATGGATAAGACAGCACCAGAAAGCTGAAGGTCCAGGAAGTCGGAGGTTAAGTGCCCTAGGTAACTTCCTGTATGTACTTTATTTAAAGGGGGAGATCAAGCTGATCCTAACTGTTATAGGCCTGTTTATATTTTGCCCTGTTTCTCAAAAGTGTTGGAAAAACTTGTCAATAATCAACTGACTGGCTTTCTTGATGTCTATAATATTCTAACGGGAATGCAATCTGGTTTCGCTCAGGTTATGGATGTGTCACTGCAACCTTAAAGGTCATCAGTGATGTCACCATTGCCCTTGATTCTAAGCGATATTGTGCTGCTATTTTTATTGAATTGGCCAAAGCTTTTGATACAGTAGACCATTCCATTCTTGTGGGCCAGCTAATGAATATTTGTGTCTCTGAGGGGTCTTTGGCCTGGTTTGCTAACTATCTCCCTCAAAGAGTGCAGTGTATAAAGTCAGAAAATCTGCTGTCGCAGCCACTGCCTGTCACCAAGAGAATACCCCAAGGCTCAATCCTAGGCCCCACGCTCTTCTAAATTTACATCAACAACATAGCTCAGGCAGTAGGAAGCTTTCTCATCCATTTAAATGCAGATGATACAGTCTTACACTCAGCTGGCCCCTCCCCGAATTTTGTGTTAAATGCTCTTCAACAAACCTTTCTTAGTGTGCAACAAGCTTTCTCCATCCTTAACCTTGTTCTGAACACCTCCAAATCAAAGGTCATGTGGTTTGGTAAGAAGAATGCCCCTCTCCCCACAGGTGTGATTATTACCTCTGAGGGTTTAGAGATTGAGGTAGTCACCTCATACAAGTACTTGGGAGTATGGCTGGACAGTACACTGTCCTTCTCTCAGCACATATCAAAGCTGCAGGCTAAAGTTAAATCTAGACTTAGTTTCCTCTATAGTAAATGCTCCTCTTTCACCAAAGCTTCCAAACTAACCCTGATTCAGATGACCTTCTTACCCATGCTAGATTACAGAGACATAATTTATAGATCAGCAGGTAAGGGTGCTCTCGAGCGGCTAGATGTTCTTTACCATTCGGCCATCAGATTTGCCACCAATGCTCCTTATAGGACACATCACTGCACTCTATACTCCTCTGTAAACTTGTAATCTCTGTATACCCGTCGCAAGACCCACTGGTTAATGCTTATTTATAAAACCCTCTTAGTCCTCACTCCCCCTATCTAAGATATCTACTGCAGCCCTCATCTTCCACATACAACACCTGTTCTGCCAGTCACATTCTGTTAAAGGTCCCCAAAGCACATTCATCCATGGGTCGCTCCTCTTTTCAGTTCGCTGCAGCTAGCGACTGGAACGAACTGCAACAAACACTCAAACTGGACAGTTTTATCTCAATCTTTTCATTCAAAGACTCTTACTGACAGATGTGGCTGCTTTGTGTGATGTATTGTTATCTACTTCTTGCCTGTTGTGCTGTTGTCTGTGCCCAATAATGTTTGTCCCATGTTGTGTTGCTACCGTGTTGTTGTTATGTTGTGTTGCTACCATGTTGTGTTGCTACCCTGTTGTTGTTATGTTGTGTTGCTACCATGTTGTGTTGCTACCGTGTTGTTGTTATGTTGCTACTATGTTGTGTTGCTACCGTGTTGTTGTTATGTTGTGTTGCTACCATGTTGTGTTGCTACCGTGTTGTTGTTATGTTGTGTTGCTACCATGTTGTGCTGCTACCATGTTGTGCTGCTACCATGTTGTGTTGCTACCATGTTGTGCTGCTACCATGTTGTGTTGCTACCATGTTGTGTTGCTACCATGTTGTGCTGCTACCATGTTGTGTTGCTACCATGTTGTGTTGCTCCATTGTTGTTGTTATGTTGTGCAGCTACTATGTTGTTATCTTAGGTCTCTCTTTATGTAGTGTTGTGTTTTGTCGCGATATATGTTTTGTCCTATATTCATATGTTATTGTTTTAATTTCCGCGTCCCTGCAGGTAGGCCGTCATTGTAAATAGGAATGTGTTCTGAACTGACTTGCCTAGTTAAATAAAGGTTACATAAATAACCCATGTGAGGTGGCGTTCTCTGACCGTGTAAACCAGGTCTGGGGCTGTGGCGGTCAGTAATAACTCATACTACATGGTCACACACTACTACAGAACTACTGCTCCTTCTGCTGCCTCAGATACTGGGCCTACATATACTATAAGTCCCAAATGGCACCCTATTCCCTACAAAGTGCACAACATTTGACCAGACCCCTATGGGCCCTGGTCAAAAGCCACACACTATATAGGAAATAGGGTGACATTTAGGACACACATATAGAGATAAAACATTTTATCTACACTTCGCTAGAGCTCTGGCCAAAAGTAGTGCACTATGTAGGAAATAGGGTACCATTTGGGGTGCACCCTATCTGTGTGGGCTGAATGGGATGGATGACTGGACTGTCACAGTGGGAGAGATAGTAGCTGCTAAAGTCTCCACGTGGGCCATAGGGAAGTGTATGACTGAAATGTAAACTAGCGTAGAGGCTCCTGATGGGTTTCAGGGAAGGGAAGTGTAGATGTATCTCTACAGGTGTGTCCTAAATTGCACCCTATGTATATCAGGAAACGGGTGATCTTTGGCACACAGTCACAGACTACATCAGTAGAGGAAGCGATGGAAGGCAGAGATGGACTAATTAATTAATAATAGGTAGAGATGGTTCAGGCCTAAACATAATAACAGGCTCAGCCATCCTGTTATCAACTGCTAATTGATGAGCTGCCATCAGAGCAGAACAGAGCTGTCCTATTCCTCAACTATCCCCATTAATGACAACAACACATTACTGTGGGTTACACATATGTTCAATTTCAGTCACTATGAGGATTTTCTGTTGCTTATGACTCAGCTCGCTCCTCTCTGTGTCAGCCAACAGTACCTTTGCCACAATGAGCCACAAGAAAAACGTCAAGAGAAAAGAAACAGTGTTTCAAATTGGTAATCCTTTAAATTCTTTTGAAGAAATGGAAGGTAATGAAAGGAATATTCAGGCCTGAAGGCCAGACCAGCAGGACTTAAACCATTGTGTTCCTAATGACGGGAGATAAAGGAAACCACGGGGCAGCTAGGAGTGTGTCGGGCTGGCGGCTGGCATTTTAAATAACATAACAGCATAATCCAGGTCATTTGCCTCTCCTCTTCTCTCCTCTCTCTGTTTGTCGTCTCTCTCTTCTCTTCTCTTCTCTTCACTCTCTGTCTCTTCTCTTCTCTCTATGTCTCTTCTCTTCTCTATATGTCTCTTCTCTTCTCTCTATGTCTCTTCTCTTCTCTCTATGTCTCTTCACTTCTCTTCTCTTTCTCTGTCTCTTCTCTTTCTCTGTCTCTTCTCTCATCTCTCTATCTTCTCTCTCTTCACTTCTCATCTCTCTGTCTCTTCTCTTCTCTTCTCTCTCTGTCTCTTCTCTTCTCTCTCTGTCTCTTCTCTTCTCTCTCTGTCTCTTCTCTTCTCTCTCTGTCTCTTCTCTTCTCTCCCTCTCTGTTCACTTCTCTCATCTCTCTGTCCCTTCTCTTCTCTCCTCTCTCTGTTTGTTGTCTCTCTTCTCTCCTCTCTCTCTCTCTCTGTCTGTGTTCACTTATCTCATCTCTCTGTCTCTTCTCTTCTCTCCTCTCCTCTCTATGTTGTCTCTCTCTTCTCTCCTCTGCTTGTTGCCTCTCTCGTCTCTTCTCTCCTCTCTCTCTATGCTCACTTCTCCCCTCTGTTTGCCGTCTCTATCTTCTCTTCTCTTTTCTCTCTGTCTGTTCACTTCTCTCCTCTCTCTGTTTGTCATCTCTCTCTCCTCTCCTCTGCTTGTTGCTTATCTCTTTTCTCCTCTCTCTGCTTGTAGTCTCTCTCATCTCTCCTCTGTCTATCTGTCGTCTCTCTCCTCTCCTCTGCTTGTTGCTAATCTCTTTTCTCCTCTCTCTGCTTGTAGTCTCTCTCATCTCTCCTCTGTCTATCTGTCCTCTCTCTCTCCTCTACTCTGCTTGTTGCCTATCTCTTTACTCCTCTCTCTGCTTGTAGTCTCTCTCATCTCTCCTCTATCTGTCGTCTCTCTCCTCTCCTTGTTGCCTATCTCTTTTCTCCTCTCTCTGCTTGTAGTCTCTCTCATCTCTCCTCTGTCTATCTGTTGTCTCTCTCCTCTCCTCTGCTTGTTGCTAATCTCTTTTCTACTCTCTCTGCTTGTAGTCTCTCTCATCTCTCCTCTGTCTATCTGTCCTCTCTCTCCTCTGCTCTGCTTGTTGCCTATCTCTTTACTCCTCTCTCTGCTTGTAGTCTCTCTCATCTCTCCTCTATCTGTCGTCTCTCTCCTCTGCTTGTTGCCTATCTCTTTTCTCCTCTCTCTGCTTGTAGTCTCTCTCATCTCTCCTCTGTCTATCTGTCATCTCTCTCCTCTCCTCTGCTTGTTGCCTATCTCTTCTCTCCTCTCTGGAGATGGTTTTAAGGTGGACTGTGACAGTTCTGCTGGTCCCCTGCTAACCCATCCATACGCCTATAAAACGATACAAAGACGGCAGTCTTTACTCTAGTAAAAGAGTAAGAGGACTCTATATTTAAAGATATAGTACATGGCCCTGAGTCCTGTCGAAAACAATCTAGATAGGAGACAGGAGACAGAAAGAGAAAAGTAAAGTAGAAGCTACTGCTGAATGTTTGATGAGGAGCCAGAGCTCAGTGGATAAGTGAGACTGACAGTGGTACAGTCGTGTACTCTCAGACTGATTGAGATTGGGATGGGGGGGTGAGAGAGAGAGAGAGACAGACCACTGTAACTGACTCAGTGAGCATAGCCTTGCTATTGAGAGAAGACAGGCTATGTGCACACTGCCCAAAAAACGAGGTGGAAACTGAGCTGCACATCCTAACCTCCTGCCCAATGTATGACCATATTAGAGACATATATTTCCCTCAGATTAAACAGACCCACAAAGAATTAAAAAACAAACGCAATTTTGATAAACTCCCATATCTACTGGGTGAAATATGACAGTGTACCATCACAGCAGCAACATTTGTGATCTGTTGCCACAAAAGGGCAACCAGTGAAGAACAAACACCAAATACAACCCATATTTATGTTTATTTATTTTCCCCTTTGTACTTTAACTATTTGCAAATAATATGACATTTGTAATGTCTTTATTCTTTTGGAACTTTTGTGAGTGTAATATTTACTGTTCATTTTCATTGTTTATTTCACTTTTGTTTATTATCTACTTCACATATGTTTCCCATGCCAATAAAGCCCTTAAATTGAAGAGAAAGAGAGAGAGCGAGAGAGAGCGAGAGAGAGAGAGAGAGAAAGAGAGAGAGAGAGAGAGAGAGAGAGAGAGAAAGAGAGAGAGAGATGAGACTACAACTCTCTATCTTGGCTCATAATTCAAAGGATACTAAACAAGTACTTGTTGCTAGAAATTCATATCTTGCCATTGTAAATGAAGTACATATTACATATGACATATTACGACTTTTGATGAATGGAATCAATACAAGTGGTAGAATGCACCTCTCTGATCCACACTCCACCTATCTATTAACAACATCCTCCCACTGTTTTCCACCTCCACTATCTCTACTTCCCCTCCCATTCTGCCCACAGCAGATGTGCTCATACTGCATGTGTGTGCATAGATGTGTGTGTCTGTGCATACATGCATAATGCATCTGTGTGTGTGAAAGTGTAAATGTTTATGCATGTGTGTGTACATGTACAAGTGTGTATGAAACTGTATGTCTCTTACCTGCGCAGCAGCAGTTTGGGGTGGTTCTTGCTCTCCAGGTTCTTGTCGATGAGGTCAGAGAGCAGGTGTTTGAGCACGTCGGTGGCGTACTCCAGTTTGCCCTGCAGCGCAGTCATGATGAGAGACGCCACGTTGCCGCGGTCACGCATGGAGAAGGAGCGCTGGAGCTCCAGAGTTCTGATGAAGGTTAGCAGAAACACCTTGTTGTTGATGAGCTGAGCGAAAAGTTTCAGAGCCTTCTCTGTGCTCAGCTGGCCGTTACCTGACACCTAGGACATACAGGACAGGATACAAAGGGTTAACATGCCACATGACAACACATGGTTTCTGTGCTACGAGTTCTACTTTAAACAACTTCATACACACCCAGATTGTTCCATGCGTGACAGAACTGCACTACTGCTTTTCTTACGCTCAGTTGATCATAAAGGGGCATTGTGAGGCGCTAGCATACAGTACTTTCTGCTGTTCCTATTGGACCTTTATTCCTCCCACTATCACACCATATCACCCTCCTACAGTCAACAGGCTGACCCTAATAAGCCTGCATACGTTGTCCTGTTACCCATGTACCCTAATAAGTCAACTCATCCAGCAACTCACACCCACCCTGTACTCCTCTATAAAGAATAGCAGTGTATTAAAGGGACTCTGTGGAGTGTGTTTCAGTCAGTCTGTCCCAAGTAGAGGAGGTCTCAGGGCTGCCAGCGAACAGGACATTACCCACTTCATTACTCCTGATGAAGGACGCGCTAGTGGGTGAAATAGACGCACGTCGGGATACTGTACTGGGACCTGCGTGTGTGTGTGTGTGTGTGAGAGAGAGGCCAGAGAGGCAGAACGACACACGAGTGTCAGTTTCCCCCTGGCACTGTGGTGCTTATGGAGGGCATGCTGCAGGGGTGGAGTGGAAGCTCTCTCTCACTCTCCTTTTCCTCACTCTGTCTCTCCTTTCCTCATTTCTCTTTCCCTCTCCCATCCCCCCTCCATACTTTTCTTTGTCTACTTTTTCTCTCCATCTTTCTCTCTCCATACCTCCAGTTCTCTGAGAACAGGGTGGTCCTCGATGCCAGGGAAAAGGACTCTCATGGCATAGGTCCGGTAGTCCAGGTGGGGGATACCAGCTCTGTCCAGATCACTGGTCAGCTCGTTGATGTCCGTCTGCAGCTCAGCAAAAGCTGGAGGAGGTTGGTAGAGAGAGGAGAAATTAACCGCACTGTTAGTATGGATCAACTGATTTCAGACCTGCTGGTTTAATTGAAACCATAGATCTCCATGTATTAGTATGTACGCCCACTAGCTATGGTGACCCCACCTCCCACCTCCCACACACACACACACACACACACACACACACACACACCCTTCTGGTGGCCAGTAAATTGGCTGTACTGTACAGTATCTGAGCTCCGGTGTGTTCCCTGCTGTTAGGGGCTGCAGGTGAGAGCTGGTTAATTGGTCCCTTAACTGAGTCCTGCTGGGCCTTGCTCTGCCCTGCGGTTGTCCCCTTAGCCTCTCTGCAGCCAATCACAGTCATATCTCCCCCATGCCTACAGCCTGCTCCCCAACACCCCTGCTAGCCCAGCCCAGGGCCCAGGGCTCAGGCATACACCCCTGGAGGGGAACCCAGGTACCTAGCTGCCCCTCGAAATCCACCCTTGGTGCACTTCCTGAACACAGATGCTGTTTAAAACATGACCCTTCGGTGTGTCTCCTCGCCTGTGTGTGTGTCTGCTTAGAGTATCTGTCTGTCTGTCTGTATGTGTCCAGGGCTTTAGCTCTATAAGCCCCATGTAGCTGTGTGCTGTTCAGCTCTGTTCACACCCCCCAGCTGGGCACTACAACAAACATAGAGCAGACCTCACTATGAACCTCTCTACTCTGCCACAGCCCTGACACAACCCAGAGAAACAAGACAATGACATTTAGAGGATATAACCTTCTAGTATACTATGTCTTCTATATGTCCTATCTTTGTAATTATGTTTGTTAGAGTTATTCTATGTGCTGTATTTCTGTATGTTAGAGTTATTCTATGTGCTGTAATTCTGTATGTTGTTGTTATTCTATGTGCTGTAATTCTGTATGTTAGAGTTATTCTATATGCTGTTGTTGTTCTATGTGCTGTAATTCTGTATGTTGGAGTTACTCTATGTGCTGTAATTCTGTATGTTAGAGTTATTCTATGTGCTGTAATTCTGTATGTTGGAGTTATTCTAAATGCTGCAATTCTGTATGTTGTAGTTACCCTATGTGCTGTAATTCTGTATGTTAGAGTTATTCTATGTGCTGTAATTCTGAGTGGTAAAGCTGTCTTCAGGCTAGCTGGAGGGAATACATACAGTAACTTGCCTGTTCTTCCTCTGGGCCCAAGGTTCAAAGGTCAGCTGGTGCAGTGAACAGAAGCGTGCCCTGTCTGTACTATGGCCCACCAGGGGTGTGTGTGTGTGTGTGTGTGTATGTGTAGGGCAGCAGAGCTCAGCACCAACACAGATTTATTAGGATTTAACGAGGCCTGCCTAACAATCTCAAATGAGGCCATGCCTTTACAACAAACTCTGAAACAGACACTGCCACACACACACAGACTGAAACAGTGTGTTTAATCAGTGTGTGTAAGCCAGTGTGTGTAAGTCAGTGTGTGTAAGTCAGTGTGTGTAAGTCAGTGTGTGTGTGAGCCAGTGTGTGTGTGAGCCACTGTGTGTGAGCCACTGTGTGTAAGTCAGTGTGTGTAAGCCAGTGTGTGTAAGTCAGTGTGTGTAAGTCAGTGTGTGTAAGTCAGTGTGTGTAAGCCAGTGTGTGTAAGCCAGTGTGTGTGAGTCAGTGTGTGTGAGTCAGTGTGTGTGAGCCAGTGTGTGTAAGTCAGTGTGTGTAAGTCAGTGTGTGTAAGCCAGTGTGTGTGAGTCAGTGTGTGTGAGTCAGTGTGTGTAAGTCAGTGTGTGTAAGTCAGTGTGTGTAAGTCAGTGTGTGTAAGTCAGTGTGTGTAAGTCAGTGTGTGTGAGCCAGTGTGTGTAAGTCAGTGTGTGTAAGTCAGTGTGTGTGAGCCAGTGTGTGTAAGTCAGTGTGTGTAAGTCAGTATGTGTAAGCCAGTGTGTGTAAGTCAGTGTGTGTAAGTCAGTGTGTGTAAGTCAGTGTGTGTAAGTCAGTGTGTGTAAGTCAGTGTGTGTAAGCCAGTGTGTGTAAGTCAGTGTGTGTAAGTCAGTGTGTGTAAGTCAGTGTGTGTAAGTCAGTGTGTGTGAGCCAGTGTGTGTGTGAGCCAGTGTGTGTGTGAGCCAGTGTGTGTGTGAGCCAGTGTGTGTGTGAGCCAGTGTGTGTGAGCCAGTGTGTGTGACCCAGTGTGTGTGTGCCTGTGTGTGTGTGTGCCTGTGTGTGTGTGTGTGTGTGTGTGTTTGTGTAAGCCAGTGTGTGCTAGCGATATATAAGCACCATGTGCATTTAGTGTGCCACGATCAGCATCAAAAACAGGGTCAACTAAACAGCAGAGACTGACTCACTAACCCAGATTCACAATAACTTGTATTACATTATACAACACATACCACCAGTTATTTACTTATTACACAGAAGCATCAATGTGTGTCTTTCATGTGATTATAACATGCCTTAGTGGAGCCCAGCTAGCTAGCTCAGTCTTAAACCCTACAAGGAAACTGGAATCAAAGTGTCTCAAAATAGCTATGTAGAGCAGAAGAGGACCAAACATAATTGCTTAACTCTTCACAGACATTTTGAGAGACTGATTTCAGTTTCTGTACCTGTGATGACATGACTTTGTTGCTGATGGAGGATAAGGATATAGGCTAGTGTACATGATTAGCGACTCTGGGCTGAACTGACCTTCCGTAACCCTAAGTTTTTGCCTAGCACTACACAGTCTAGACCAGGGTTAGTTTGTGAGAGTTGCAACTAATAGTATGTGGTTTATTTGCTGAATGTCTATGGATGTTTCCCTAGATGCATTTCAATGTTACTGATAGCCAACTAATAGTCTGTGGTTATTTTGTTATCTAAATAAAGTGTTACTCACCTTCCTTGCACTCCAGGGCGACCCGGGACTCCAGGTTGTCCATCTGCATCTGCAGGCGCTTCAGGGTGAGGTCATTCTCCCGCGACTTGCGTTTGTATGCGATGAGGACGAGGATGACGATGATAAGGAGAAGGCCTCCGCCGGCGGCGATGGAGACGATGGCGGGAAGGGTGAGCAGGCTGTCTGACAGGATGTGGACCGCCCCTGGAGATACGTGGAGACCGCCCACCTGGACCTGATATATATACACACACAGTATATTAAAACACACACACAGTATATTAAACACACACACACACAGTGTATTAAACACACACACACACAGTATATTAAACATGCACACCCATAGTATATTAAACATACGTACACACACAGTATATTAAACATACGTACACACACACACACACACACACACACACACACACACAGTATATTAAACATACACACATGCAAACACACACACACACACACACACAAAGTATATTAAACACACACATGCAAACACACACACATAACAAACACACAGGCACACACACACACACACACACAGTTCGATTCAGTTAAATAAACCCATACAGCACACAGACACAGTGTGCATAGACACACCCACCCAGACACCCAGACACCCCGACATGGAGGACAGTGAAGAGTGAAGTTCTGGGGGCTTGAACTCAATAAGTGAGAAGACTGGTAGAAATAATTGCAGTGGATTCTTGCAGAACCTTTTGACAGCCAGAGCCCAGTTACACTGCCGTGTCTTTGACCTGTTTCTCTCAGCTGAATGAACAACCACAAGTGCAAAAATAATGGAGTTTACAGGTCAAACGTTATGGAAAATAAATCACAGACACTCTGACACACAGAGACAGAAAAGAGAGACAGGAGGAGATGGTGTGCGTCTGTGTGTGTGTGTTTGTCAGTGTCTGTTTCAGTGTGTGTTTCTGTGTTGTTGTGTGTGTACTTGGACAGACTGATTGAGGTACCATGACTTTGTACTGGCCCGTGAGGTTGGGGGGCTCACACAGCAGCTGGGTCTCAGACACAGTGACTGAGCAGGGGGTCTCCCCAATCAGTACAGTGTAGTTGAGCTTCACCCCCCCTGAGGCTGGGGGCACCAGGTTTTTGCCCTGTGGGGGAGAGGAGGGGGATAAGGAGGGGGAAACATAGCAAAGCTCAACTAAGGTAATATGAAGCCCCTCAAAAATAATCATTGGTTGTTATGGTGCAGTAATGATGACACAGTTATAAAATGACATTCAAATAACCTAAACCCTCTCTTGGTTTCTACAAGCTAGGGCTAGTCCGGGTTGCTATCTAAGTGCTGTCCTTTACAGAGCTTTATCCATCCATTTGATTGATTGATTACAATCTCAGTAAGCTCCCATACCTTGAGAATGATGGGCGAGCCAGGCTTCTGCTCCAGGACCCCATTGGTGCTGAGAGGTTCAAAGTATGGGTTGGGGTAGTAGAGGAAGTTGGTGTTGTTATAGACTAGCAGAGTCTGGACGTTGTTGAAGATAAAGCCAAACTCATCAGCATGTTTGACAGTGTCCAGGCCTGGATGGTACTCTGCCACCAGGGACGGAGCAACGCAACTCATACTGGTGCTATTCAGAACCTTACACATCTGCGAGAGGGAGGGAAAGAGAGAGAAAGAGAGAGAGCGGTGAAGGAGAGAGAGAGAGAGAGAGAGAGGTGAAGGAGAGAGAGAGCGAGAGAGAGTAAGAGGTGAAGGAAAGAGAGAGAGGTGAAGGAGAGAGAGAGAGAGAGAGAGAGAGAGAGAGAGAGAGAGAGAGAGAGAGAGAGAGAGAGAGACACATTAGCTCTTGAGATACTTTATTCACCAAAAGATGGAACCAGGCTACTGAAGGGATCCACACTAGCCAGCCATCATGCTCTAATAATCTAAGCCCTCCAATATGAGACATGAGACATGAGCAAGTCAAGCGGGATGAGGTGAGACAGACCGATAGGCTTTACTCTTTTCATTCTAAAAGCTGAACGAGTATATTCATACCATATAGCGTATCAACCACCTACTGTAATACCATGTAAAGTTGAGAGTTTATTGAATGTTACACTTAATACAATAGCACACACTGGCATAGCTAAGTGCTTAAGGCTGATAATGTGCAAATCAAGCACAGCCAGCAGGATATCACCCTGCATACCACTGCTGGTTTGCCTCTGATGTTAAGCAGGGTTGGTCCCTGGATGATAGACCAGATGCTGCTGGAAGTGGTGTTGGGGGGCCAGTAGGGGGCACTCTTCGCTCTGGTTCAAGGAGATTGCAGTGAAGGGGACATTGCCCTGTATAGGTTGCTGTCTTTCGTATGGGTGTCCTGACTCTCTGTGGTCATTAAAAATCCCTTGCACTTATTGTAAGAGTAGGGGTGTTAACCCTGGTGTCAAGGCTAAATTCCCAACCTGGCCCCATTCATTCATATCAACCTCCTCATTCCTAATTGGCCTATATCACTCCTCACCTCTCCAGCTGATGTGTGATGAGCATTCTGCCACAAGCATGGTCACCATGCATCACCCAGGTGGGTGCAACACATTGGTGGTGGTTGAGGTGAGTTTCTCCTACTAAAGTAAGTACAGCAGCTGTTAGAAACGTGCTATATACTGTACATTCATCCAATGAAGTATTATTACTTTCAGAGACAGTACGTTTTCAGTTTTCATAAAATGTCTCCTGTAGCTCTGAGGGAGCCTCAAGCTAAGACATGTAAGAGGACAGGGGGGCATGAGGGGATATCCCCCAATCACTTGGTCATATATCCAATCTGGCAGGTTGAGGTGAAGTCATGGCTTCTTGAATTATATTAATTTCCATCTGTATGCCCAGGAGCAGATATTTTCCATCTGTATGCCCAGGAGCAGATATTTTCCATCTGTATGCCCAGGAGCAGACATTTTCCATGTGAGGGAACAAGCTTCAGCACTACGAACAGTAGAGGAACACAATAGATTACTGTGCTGCACTCCTGCTGCTGCCGGAGCCTCTCTCACTATTTCCTTCACTCTCAGCAGAAACTTAAATTAGAGCCAAATGTCTTCAAAGCTCTGTAGCGCCAGCAGAGTACCACACCTCTTACCTGTTGTCCTATGCTCTAGTCTAGAGCAGTGTTTGTTCAGATAGGGCAGGTTAAGCCTGATACAGAGGCTATTTCTTTTGGGCTATTGCCTGTGTACATTTGGTAAATCTACTTGTATATTTTGTATGCTATGACTCTTTCACCATTGGATCACCAAGACCAGCAAATAAATCTTCACTCTGATGAAGTCAACCTGCCCTGCCTTCTGCTGATTTCATGCCTTTATCACTATTTTACAATTACATACGCTAATCAAAATATTTTCTAGACAATATCATAAAAAGGGCCATCTGATAGCCTCAATAAATAGACACAGATTTGTAGTTACATGTATAGATTTTTTTTACTTGACTTAAACTTGTGACTGGACTCCACTTGACTTGCTCTTACAATGCATGACTTGGACCCATTTTACTTGGAACTCAACTTGAGACTCGGACCTTGTGATTGCTTGTGAATAATAGTGGCTTGCTCCCACCTCTAGTGTACAGAGTGAGAATTGTCTTAGTTACCACAACCATGCTCTTTGAGGTAGAACTGCAGAGTACAAGAGTATTCCCATTCTTCCCCATGCAGGAAGGAATCGTAGGATGCATTATTAAGTGGCTCGCTGTATGGTAACTTAGTCTTTGGGCTGGTCCTGCTGGAGGCCCGTGGAGGACTGGGTTGGGTTCAGCAGGAAGTCGGCTCTGCTACTGGGTTAAACGAAACACAGTTCCCACATTACAGCTGTCGCCATGTGTGCTGCTGCGGCTGGACTCGATGTCTGTATAATAGCCCACATTACAAGGTCTGAACACTCCCTCTACTCCCGCAGTGTAGTGACATTGTACATCTACAGTCTAAGTTTGCATGTCAGTGAGAGAGAGAGCGAGAGAGAGAGAGAGATAGAGAGAGAGAGAGAGAGAAAGAGAGAGACAGAGAGAGAGAGAGAAAGAGAGAGAGACAGAGACAGAGACAGAGTGAGAGAGAGGAAGGAGAGAGAGAGATAGCGAGAGAGAGAGAGAGAGAGGAGAAGGAGAGAGAGAGAGAGGGGGGAGAGAGGGGAAGGAGAGAGAGAGGGGAAGGAGAGAGGGGGGAGGGGGGAGGAGAGAGAAGGGGGGAGAGAGAGAGAGAGAGAAAGGGAAGGAGAGAGAGAGAGAGACACACACACATTAGCTCTGCTGACACATTTTCTCCAAGAATCTTCTACAGTAATCCTATTATATATTACAGAGAAAGCTTACAATAGATGACAGTTATAGAACAAATACTGAAAAACCTCATGTATACACTGTTCTTATCGTGTGCTATTATTATCAAAAGCTGCTTGTGAATGTATTTACTTATTAACTTAAAACATTCTGGCCAATAAGTCCCTTTTTAACTGCAAATAAACACTAATTCACTGTCATAGTTTTGAGCAAATAAGCTTTTTTAATAGCTACGAATACACTTGATTTCTCTCACACATTGAGACAGTAAAAAGTAAAAGTTCAATGTTGCTGTAGTCTCCATGTTTTAACAGTGGTGTGTTACAGAGAGGCACAGACGCCACCACAGCATCCCACTCTGCCTGTCTGTCTCTGTCTTGGTTGGAACACAACGGAACAGCAATGCATTTGCAAGTCAACTGCAGTACAGTATGGCTCCCACTACCATCTGTTCAGAGCTGGGCTAGATAGGTGGAAGGATGCTGCATGTTTTTAACACACTCCTTCAATACTCTGTGTGTTTGGGGCGGTGAGAAATCATGTCTCCCTCTCCCTGAATCCTGTCTTCTGAGAAAGGCTGTCATATAAGACAAAGCCATGACTTGGATGTGATTTAATGTGATGTATGTAGATCTAAAGAGACCAGTCAGAATAAGACACCGAGCTTAGTGCCTATAAGGTTAGTGGTCAGGGTAGTGAAGGGGGAAATACTGGCTATGTCAGGGTAGTGAAGGGGGAAATACTGGCTATGTCAGGGTAGGGAAGGGGGAAATACTGGCTATGTCAGGGTAGTGAAGGGGGAAATACTGGCTATGTCAGGGTAGGGAAGGGGGAAATACTGGCTATGTCAGGGTAGTGAAGGGGGAAATACTGGCTATGTCTGGGTAGTGAAGGGGGAAATACTGGCTATGTCAGGGTAGGGAAGGGGGAAATACTGGCTATGTCAGGGTAGTGAAGGGGGAAATACTGGCTATGTCAGGGTAGTGAAGGGGGAAATACTGGCTATGTCAGGGTAGTGAAGGGGGAAATACTGCCTATGTCAGGGTAGTGAAGGGAGAAATACTGCCCATGTCAGGGTAGTGAAGGGGGAAATACTGGCTATGTCAGAGTAGTGAAGGGGGAAATACTGGCTATGTCAGGGTAGTGAAGGGAGAAATACTGGCTATGTCAGGGTAGTGAAGGGAGAAATACTGCCTATGTCAGGGTAGTGAAGGGGGAAATACTAGGTATGTCAGGGTAGTGAAGGGGGAAATACTGGCTACGTCAGGGTAGTGAAGGGGGAAATACTGGCAATGTCAGGGTAGTGAAGGGAGAAATACTGGCTATGTCAGGGTAGTGAAGGGGGAAATACTGCCTATGTCAGGGTAGTGAAGGGGGAAATACTGGCTACGTCAGGGTAGTGAAGGGGGAAATACTGGCAATGTCAGGGTAGTGAAGGGAGAAATACTGGCTATGTCAGGGTAGTGAAGGGGGAAATACTGGCTATGTCAGAGTAGTGAAGGGAGAAATACTGGCTACGTCAGGGTAGTGAAGGGGGAAATACTGGCTGTCTGAGTAGTGAAGGGGGAAATACTGGCTATGTCAGGGTAGTGAAGGGGGAAATACTGGCTACGTCAGGGTAGTAAAGGGGGAAATACTGGCTATGTCAGGGTAGTGAAGGGGGAAATACTGCCTATGTCAGGGTAGTGAAGGGGGAAATACTGGCTACGTCAGGGTAGTGAAGGGGGAAATACTGGCAATGTCAGGGTAGTGAAGGGAGAAATACTGGCTATGTCAGGGTAGTGAAGGGAGAAATACTGGCTATGTCAGAGTAGTGAAGGGAGAAATACTGGCTACGTCAGGGTAGTGAAGGGGGAAATACTGGCTGTCTGAGTAGTGAAGGGGGAAATACTGGCTATGTCAGGGTAGTGAAGGGGGAAATACTGGCTACGTCAGGGTAGTAAAGGGGGAAATACTGGCTATGTCAGGGTAGTGAAGGGGGAAATACTGGCTACGTCAGGGTAGTAAAGGGGGAAATACTGGCTATGTCAGGGTAGTGAAGGGGGAAATACTGGCTATGTCAGGGTAGTAAAGGGGGAAATACTGGCTACGTCAGGGTAGTAAAGGGGGAAATACTGGCTATGTCTGAGTAGTGAAGGGGGAAATACTGGCTATGTCAGGGTAGTAAAGGGGGAAAAACTGGCTACGTCAGGGTAGTGAAGGGGGAAATACTGGCTATGTCAGGGTAGTGAAGGGAGAAATACTGGCTATGTCAGGGTAGTGAAGGGGGAAATACTGGCTATGTCAGAGTAGTGAAGGGGGAAATACTGGCTATGTCAGAGTAGTGAAGGGGGAAATACTGGCTACGTCAGGGTAGTGAAGGGGGAAATACTGACTACGTCAGAGTAGTGAAGGGGGAAATACTGGCTATGTCAGAGTAGTGAAGGGGGAAATACTGGCTACGTCAGGGTAGTGAAGGGGGAAATACTGGCTACGTCAGAGTAGTGAAGAGGGAAATACTGGCTACGTCAGAGTAGTGAAGGGAGAAATACTGGCTATGTCAGGGTAGTGAAGGGGGAAATACTGGCTATGTCAGAGTAGTGAAGGGGGAAATACTGGCTATGTCAGGGTAGTGAAGGGGGAAATACTGGCTATGTCAGGGTAGTGAAGGGAGAAATACTGGCTACGTCAGGGTAGTGAAGGGAGAAATACTGGCTACGTCAGGGTAGTGAAGGGAGAAATACTGGCTATGTCAGGGTAGTGAAGGGGGAAATACTGGCTATGTCAGAGTAGTGAAGGGGGAAATACTGGCTATGTCAGGGTAGTGAAGGGGGAAATACTGGCTATGTCAGGGTAGTGAAGGGAGAAATACTGGCTACGTCAGGGTAGTGAAGGGGGAAATACTGGCTACGTCAGGGTAGTGAAGGGGGAAATACTGGCTATGTCAGGGTAGTGAAGAGGGAAATACTGGCTATGTCAGGGTAGTGAAGGGGGAAATACTGGCTACGTCAGGGTAGTGAAGGGGGAAATACTGGCTACGCCTGGGTAGTGAAGGGGGAAATACTGGCTATGTCAGGGTAGTGAAGAGGGAAATACTGGCTATGTCAGGGTAGTGAAGGGGGAAATACTGGCTATGTCTGAGTAGTGAAGGGGGAAATACTGGCTACATCAGGGTAGTGAAGGGGGAAATACTGGCTGTCTGAGTAGTGAAGGGGGAAATACTGGCTACATCTGGGTAGTGAAGGGGGAAATACTGGCTATGTCAGGGTAGTGAAGGGGGAAATACTGGCTATGTCAGAGTAGTGAAGGGGGAAATACTGCCCATGTCAGGGTAGTGAAGGGGGAAATACTGGCTATGTCAGGGTAGTGAAGAGGGAAATACTGGCTATGTCAGGGTAGTGAAGGGGGAAATACTGGCTATGTCAGAGTAGTGAAGGGGGAAATACTGCCCATGTCAGGGTAGTGAAGGGGGAAATACTGGCTATGTCAGGGTAGTGAAGAGGGAAATACTGGCTATGTCAGGGTAGTGAAGGGGGAAATACTGGCTATGTCAGGGTAGTGAAGAGGGAAATACTGGCTATGTCAGAGTAGTGAAGGGGGAAATACTGCCCATGTCAGGGTAGTGAAGGGGGAAATACTGGCTATGTCAGGGTAGTGAAGAGGGAAATACTGGCTATGTCAGGGTAGTGAAGGGGGAAATACTGGCTATGTCAGAGTAGTGAAGGGGGAAATACTGGCTATGTCTGGGTAGTGAAGAGGGAAATACTGGCTATGTCAGAGTAGTGAAGGGGGAAATACTGGCTATGTCAGAGTAGTGAAGAGGGAAATACTGGCTACGTCAGGGTAGTGAAGGGGGAAATACTGGCTATGTCAGAGTAGTGAAGAGGGAAATACTGGCTACGTCAGGGTAGTGAAGGGGGAAATACTGGCTATGTCAGAGTAGTGAAGGGGGAAATACTGGCTATGTCAGAGTAGTGAAGAGGGAAATACTGGCTACGTCAGAGTAGTGAAGGGGGAAATACTGGCTATGTCAGGGTAGTGAAGGGGGAAATACTGGCTATGTCAGGGTAGTGAAGGGGGAAATACTGGCTATGTCAGGGTAGTGAAGGGGGAAATACTGGCTATGTCAGGGTAGTGAAGGGAGAAATACTGGCTATGTCAGAGTAGTGAAGGGGGAAATACTGGCTATGTCTGGGTAGTGAAGAGGGAAATACTGGCTATGTCAGGGTAGTGAAGGGGGAAATACTGGCTATGTCAGAGTAGTGAAGGGAGAAATACTGGCTATGTCAGAGTAGTGAAGGGGGAAATACTGGCTATGTCTGGGTAGTGAAGAGGGAAATACTGGCTATGTCAGAGTAGTGAAGGGGGAAATACTGGCTACGTCAGAGTAGTGAAGGGGGAAATACTGGCTATGTCAGGGTAGTGAAGAGGGAAATACTGGCTACGTCAGGGTAGTGAAGGGGGAAATACTGGCTATGTCAGGGTAGTGAAGGGGGAAATACTGGCTATGTCAGAGTAGTGAAGGGGGAAATACTGGCTATGTCAGAGTAGTGAAGAGGGAAATACTGGCTACGTCAGGGTAGTGAAGGGGGAAATACTGGCTATGTCAGGGTAGTGAAGGGGGAAATACTGGCTATGTCTGGGTAGTGAAGAGGGAAATACTGGCTACGTCAGGGTAGTGAAGGGGGAAATACTGGCTACGTCAGGGTAGTGAAGGGGGAAATTCTGGCTACGTCAGAGTAGTGAAGAGGGAAATACTGGCTATGTCAGAGTAGTGAAGGGGGAAATACTGGCTACGTCAGGGTAGTGAAGGGGGAAATACTGGCTATGTCAGGGTAGTGAAGGGAGAAATACTGGCTATGTCAGAGTAGTGAACGGAGAAATACTGGCTACGTCAGGGTAGTGAAGGGAGAAATACTGGCTACGTCAGGGTAGTGAAGGGGGAAATACTGGCTATGTCTGGGTAGTGAAGATAAACAGCATAGGGTTTTATATGGATAGTGATGAAAAACAGCATAGGGTTTTATATGGGTAGTGAGGAAAAACAGCATAGGGTTTTATATGGATAGTGATGAAAAACAGCATAGGGTTTTATATGGGTAGTGAGGAAAAACAGCATAGGGTTTTATATGGGTAGTGAGGAAAAACAGCATAGGGTTTTATATGGATAGTGATGAAAAACAGCATAGGGTTTTATATGGGTAGTGAGGAAAAACAGCATAGGGTTTTATATGGGTAGTGAGGAAAAACAGCATAGGGTTTTATATGGGTAGTGATGAAAAACAGCATAGGGTTTTATATGGGTAGTGATGAGGGAAATGGTGTATCTGAGTCCCAAGATGTGCAGCCATATCATGCTGTCAATCATCTCAGGGCTCGTATAGGCTACTATGACGGAGCAGATAATAATTATCTTGCCACCCACAATCTTAGAAAAGCCTCAGGTATTCTACTCCAACCAGACTAGTACACATTTAAATGAATTATGAAACATTTATTTTCAGCAAATATTGTTCCTTAGCTATCAGTCCAATCAGTCCAATCAGTCCTATCGGTCCTGTCGGTCCTTAGTATTTATCCCTTTCATCATCCAGTATACAGTTGCTCTAGGGCAACAGCTATGAAATCATTTGAATCTTGCCTCCTGACAGGCACTGGATGAGGATGGAGTAGTACGTTGTACAGCAGTTCACAGTCTAGGCCCTCTGGTTGAATTCATTAGCAGAATCTACTGCAGTCTGCAGCAGCCCACTCAGCCCAGGCACCCTGCGCCAGGTCTCTGACTTGGAGAGAGGGAGGCAGTAGAGGAAATGGGCTTCAGGGGTCATGAGTACAAGAGAGGAGACAGCTCTGTTAGGTCAAGGGTCAAAGATTATGTGAGCAATATTCTGGCCAATGACTGATATTAGTAGCTGACATCAATCCTACCCCACATCCATTTCCTTCCATGTCCTCTTTGTTTCCACCAGCTGTTCATTCTGACAATATGGCTCTGATATTAGTCGTATGGATGGATGGATGGAGAGTTGAGAGAGGAGGGGATGGATGGATGGTGCAGACATAGTGGATGAGGAGAAAATAACCTGACAAGACTAGAAGACGTAGGAGCTGAGAGGTTATTAACCAAGCCTTTATCATGATGTAATTGAGAGGGAGCAGGATGTATCTATAGTGGAGTAACCGTATATTCCTTCATTCTATCTGAGTGTTCATTATAGACTGAGTGGACAAAACATTAGGAACACCGTCCTAATATTGAGTTGCACTCCCTTTTGCCCTCACAACAGCCTCAATTCGTCAGGGCATGGAAAGCGTTCCACACGGATGCTGGCACATGTTGACTCCAATGTTTTCCACAGTTGTGTCAATCTGGCTGGATGTCCTTTGGGTGGTGGACCATTCTTGATACACACACGAAAATGTTGAGCATGAAAAACCCAGCAGCGTTGCAGTTCTTGACAAACTCAAACCGGTGAGCCTGGCACCTACTACCATACCCCGTTCAAATGCACTTAGATATGCTGTCTTGCTCATTCACCCTCTGAATGGCACACATGTCTCAACTGTCTCAAAGCTTAGAAATCCTTCTTTGACCTGTCTCCTCCCCTTCATCTACATGGATTGAAGTGGCATTAATAAGGAATAATAACTTTCAACTGGATTCACCTGGTCAATCTGTCATAGAAAGAGCAATTGTTACATTCCCCAGTTTCTGTGTTGTTTTGGGTTTGTATGTGTTTGTATGTGTGTATTTCAGGAAATGGCTTCCTGGATTCTAAGCAGCCGATTGATCGGCCCCATCGACGATTGGAGCTCTGACCCCTCCCCCTCGTCAGGGGAAACAGCTGTTTTCATTTACCAACTCCTTCTCCGGCCAGATAAAAGCCAGTGTTCCTTTATCAGGAGAGAGAGCTTCTGTGATGTCCTGTGTTGGTTGTTGCTCAGTTTTGTTGAAAGTCTTTTTTTTGTAGCTGCTACTTCTGAGGTATGTGTGCGCCAAAAGGAGTCAGTGTTTTGGATTAGTGAAATTGTTCACTGTAAGTTATTAATCATTCTGTTTCATTTGTTCCCAGGGGAGGAAGGGGAAGGCATCTTGGGAGTGCTTAGGCAAGAGGCCTGCGGGCATACATAACCCGTAGTATTTACTGTCTATGCACGCTAGTTAAGACCTGGGCGGACCACCCCCTGTATTTTGGTTAGGGGCAAAGGTGCTAAAAGGGTAGGTAGGTAGAGGGTAGGTAGTTAGGTAGGTAGAGGGTAGGTGGATAGGTAGAGGGTAGGTGGATAGGTAGAGGGTAGGTAGAGGGTAGGTGGGTAGGTAGAGGGTAGATGAATAGGTAGAGGGTAGATGAATAGGTAGAGGGTAGATGAATAGGTAGAGGGTAGATGAATAGGTAGAGGGTAGGTGAATAGGTAGAGGATAGGTGGATAGGTAGAGGGTAGGTGGATAGGTAGAGGGTAGGTGGATAGGTAGAGGGTAGGTGGATAGGTAGAGGGTAGGTGGATAGGTAGAGGGTAGGTGGATAGGTAGAGGGTAGGTGGATAGGTAGAGGGTAGGTGGGTAGGTAGAGGGTAGGTGGGTAGGTAGAGGGTAGGTAGAGGGTAGGTGGGTAGGTAGAGGGTAGGTAGAGGGTAGGTGGGTAGGTAGAGGGTAGGTAGGTAGGTAGGTAGGTAGAGGGTAGGTGGATATGTAGGTAGAGGGTAGGTGGATATGTAGGTAGAGGGTAGCTAGGTAGGTAGAGGGTAGGTGGATAGGTAGGTAGAGGGTAGCTAGGTAGAGGGTAGGTAGAGGGTGGGTGGGTAGGTAGGTAGAGGGTAGGTGGGTAGCTAGGTAGGTGGATAGGTAGGTAGAGGGTAGGTGGATAGGTAGGTAGAGGGTAGCTAGGTAGGTAGAGGGTAGGTAGAGGGTAGGTGGATAGGTAGGTAGAGGGTAGCTAGGTAGGTAGAGGGTAGGTGGATAGGTAGGTAGAGGGTAGGTGGGTAGCTAGGTAGGTAGAGGGTAGGTAGAGGGTAGCTAGGTAGGTGGTGGGTAGGTAGGTAGGTAGGTAGAGGGTAGGCAGGTGGGTAGGCAGGTAGGTAGGTAGAGGGTAGGTAGGTAGGTAGGTAGAGGGCAGGTAGGTAGGTAGAGGGCAGGTAGGTAGGTAGGTAGAGGGTAGGTAGGCGGGTAGGTAGAGGGTAGGCAGGTAGGTAGGTAGGTAGGTAGAGGGCAGGTAGGTAGGTAGGTAGAGGGTAGGTAGGCGGGTAGGTAGAGGGTAGGCAGGTAAGGTAGGAGAGGGGTCTAACTTTTACTTTCTTTGCTTTGGTTCCGTCCAGACCCTCCCCACCTCCTGTGTTAAGGAAATAAATTCCCTGTAACCGGTAATATTCTCTGCCGCTGTCACCCTTACCCGCACCTACAATCACATACCTCTTTCACTCCATGGGGAGTTGAGTGTAGCAGGGTGTTGCGTTCCCTCCTCCAAGAGGCGTACGTAACAGCAATTCATGACATATTTTGTACACTCAGCGTATGCCTCTTGGGGGTGATGTACCATTTCCTAGGAGGACAAAGTTCTAAAGAGAGCTGTCTGATTGCATAAGGACTGTAGGTGCTATACTGCTCTATAGACCTAGTGATGTATATGTCTCTCTCTTTTAATCAGCTCAAAATGCTGCTGATCGTTTCCACTTCTGACAATCAAGCCTGCGTCCCAAATGGCACCCTATTCGCCTATATAGTGCACTACTTTTTACTAGGACCCATAGTCGTGCACTTTGGGAAGCAGGCTCTACTGTATCTATTTCATTATGACATCACATCAGACATCTTAATGGGCCAGAATGTGGCAGGGGAAATTCTTTAAGAGAAGATAGGAGAAAATTAGGTTCTGTGAGAGGAAAAATACACCTTTTGCTTTAATCAGAGCCAATGATTAATGTTTCAGTTGTGAACCGGTGACAGGTATAGAGCGTGTCACGAAAAACAGTGTCTCCCTTTCTGTGCCTTCTTCTTTGTGAAGAATCGTGTGCAGGTGACAAGAGGGAGGGCGGGAGATTGAGAGGCAATTTAGTGGGAGGCAGATGACACTTTGAAGGCTGACTTGACAGGCCCGCTCTGGGCTGGGCCCTGATTGCACGGCTGCTGCTGCGCTGTTTGCCTTTCCCCTGTGACAAAGACGAGAGGAAGGGATGAAGAGATCCATAATTGTAACCTAGGCAGTTAATAAAAATTCACACAGCGGCTTCTTCTCTTCTCCTCCTTCTGGAGCAAGGAAATCAAAGAGGAGCCGAGTGTCTGTGAGAGGCACTCTGTATGTGTGTGTGGCGAAGTGAGACTGCACTTTAAAGGAGAACGCCGCTGAGCGTTCAAAGCTTTCTGCTTTCACCTGAGTGACACAGCAGACAGCACCCACACACAAGTCAAATCCTATTTCAGCTCAGAGGCTTACAAGAATTCTTACTGATCTGATCCAGTTCTTTTCGTGTGAATAAAGCAGTGAGTCTGTCTTTCATTAGAACCAAAATGACTGTGTTTCTTCTGGGTTTCTTCATATAAAAGGGTCTTATGGAGAAATTGTCCATACATGAAGACATGTAGTAGAACAAAAGCCTAGGGAAGGGTTTGCAAACTGGCGGCCCGTGGGCTGAATTTGGCACGCAGGTGATTTTATTTGTCCCTCCAAGTTTTCTAACCAACAAAATATATATATTATTTTTTGTTACTGTTGGACGTAAAAACACCAGCAAATAAAGTGATTTACAATTTTACTAAGTATTCCTACACATAAGAGATACATGTGATCATATACAAATGTAAGCAAGGTTTAAAATGATTGTTTTAGTCAAATATTATATGTTTGGGCTTCTTGCGGTCAAGAAAAAATGTAGTTGAAGGTCCCTGGCCTAGAGCACAGTTCTGATGTTGGGTACTGAAGCAATCATGAAGAAACACAGGCACCTCAGAACCACAGTCTGTCTGAGTGGGGGAGGGTTGTGGATGCAGAAGGTATGGAGACACTACTTTGGAACAAATATGTTCAGAGATTCTCTAAAAAGATTATCTGAGACCCAAAAAGCAAGATTCTAGTGAGGTGTGAGACGGAAGTCATTATATAATAAGACCATTAAAAAGATACTTGAGAACGAGGTCATGATGGTGGTGTTGTGTGTGTATGCATGTA
Organism: Oncorhynchus mykiss; assembly: GCF_057628025.1. Taxonomy (NCBI): domain Eukaryota; kingdom Metazoa; phylum Chordata; class Actinopteri; order Salmoniformes; family Salmonidae; genus Oncorhynchus; species Oncorhynchus mykiss. The sequence continues at coordinate 66,100,205 of NC_143030.1, read as the reverse complement.
TCATTTCTGTGACTGTACAGTATGCATCTGCCTAAAGTTTGTGCTGTGTTTGAGTTTGTACTATAAATGTCTTTATGATACGCTGCATTTCCTGGCATGAAGCACTTGTTCCACAATACCTGTTTTCCCTCCCTCCCTCTACTCTGCCCTCCCCACCTTCACCCTGACCACCCACCCGACCTCAACATTGGAAAAAGACCATTCCCTTAATTAAACATGTACCCAGAGGACTAGAGCATAAATGCAATTTGTAACGATTCCCCCGCCTGCCCGGCCTTGATTATACAGAGAGGGGCTCTTTATGCTGAACAAAGCCTTCTGACAACACTTAATCTTCCATTAGAACCCACTAGGAACAGAACAGCCCCCGGTCTTCCCCAGCCTTCCAAACCCACCACCATCCAACCCTTCCCATGCCCTCCAACCCTCTCACCCCTGCCCGCCAGCCCCCCACGCTCCTACCCTCAAACCCACCAGCCATCCACCCTCCAACCTGCTCCTACACTCCAGATTTACAGAAAAGTGTCTGAGGTAATTCAAATTCAGGCTGAAGTCTCAAACCATAACAACAAGGCTAAGCAGGTTAGAGAAAGACTGTATAGAGCTGTGGCCCTGACAGACTGGAGCCTGATTGTGTTAAAACTCTCTAATTAAATACTGCATGGGAACCCCTCTCCATCTGCTCCATTAACTTATTCGATATAGGGGGCGCTCTTTTAATTTTTGGATAAAAAAAAGTTCCCGTTTTAAACAAGATATTTTGTCACGAAAAGATGCTCGACTATGCATATAATTGACAGCTTTGGAAAGGAAACACTCTGACGTTTCCAAAACTGCAAAGATATTATCTGTGAGTGCCACAGAACTGATGCTACAGTCGAAACCAAGATGAAATTTCAAACAGGAAATGCCCCAGATTTTGAAGACGCTGTGTTCCAATGTCTCCTTATATGGCTGTGAATGCGCCAGGAATGAGCCTACACTTTCTGTCGTTTCCCCAAGGTGTCTGCAGCATTGTGAAGTATTTGTAGGCATATCATTGGAAGATTGACCATAAGAGACTACATTTACCAGGTGCCCGCTTGGTGTCCTCCGTCGAAATTATTGCGTAATCTCCAGCTGCGTGTATTTTTCCATTTGCTTCAGAGGAGAAACCCAACTGCCACGAATGATTTATCATCGAATAGATATGTGAAAAACACCTTGAGGATTGATTCTAAACAACGTTTGCCATGTTTCTGTCGATATTATGGAGTTAATTTGGAAAAAAGTTTGGCGTTGTAATGACAATTTTCGTTTTTTTTTCTTAGCCAAACGTGATGAACAAAACGGAGCGATTTCTCCTACACAAATAATATTTTGGGAAAAACTGAACATTTGCTATCTAACTGAGAGTCTCCTCATTGAAAACATCCGAAGTTCTTCAAAGGTAAATTATTTTATTTGAATGCTTTTCTTGTTTTTGTGAAAATGTTGCCTGCTGAATGCTAGGCTTAATGCTATGCTAGCTATCAATACTCTTACACAAATGCTTGTGTAGCTATGGTTGAAAAGCATATTTTGAAAATCTGAGATGACAGTGTTGTTAAAAAAAGGCTAAGCTTGTGAGTAAATATATCTCTTTCATTTCATTTGCGATTTTCATGAATAGTTAACGTTGCGTTATGGTAATGAGCTTGAGGCTATGATTACGCTCCCGGATACGGGATTGCTCGACGCAAGAAGTTAAGACACTAGCTAGAGCATTAAGGGAGATTTGAAATATGGTTTGTGGGGAGGTTGGGGGTTAGCAGGACAAGCATTTGAATGACTCAATCATCCTCCACATCATCTATGTGTGTGTGTGTGTGTGTGTGTGTGTGTGTGTGTGTGTGTAGTACTACTCACGTTGACAGACTCACGGCCTCCGTACTTGACGCGTATCCTAGGCTCCTGAACCACATCCAGATTAGTTCCTGTCACCATCAGAGGAGTGTGGCCGCTGTTTCACACACACAGAAAAGTTTTACAAACAAACACACCGGACTACAACACTTCCTCTCCAAAACGTCCTGCCTGCACAAGCCTTTGTCGGAAGTTTTTACCTCAGATAAAAATTTTAAAAAGTGTTTTCAGAAGATAATAGGTTTTTGAGGTAAGTAAATGATTAAAGAGGATTTTAACTGAACTTAAGTAGATCTGGCAGGCTCAAGTTTGAGGGGGTCGTAGCTACGTGGCTCAATGGATAATACAACACAAACAAGGCCGGCTTGGCTAAAACAAACACAGACAGACAGACAGGAGAGACAGGGCAGGTGCCGGAGCAGGGGCCTTCCCTACAGCTGTTTGGCCTGTTATAGGGATTGGGACTGTTATAGTGGTTGCTGAAATACTGAAGTAACACTGAGGACTGTTAGGTGACTGGGCTGGGAGCACTAGATTAGCATCTAGATCAGCATCTGGGATCAGCATCTAGATCAACATTTAGATCAGCATCTAGAGCAGGATCTGCCTGCCTGTCGACTACGGCCCTACACTACGCTATGCTACACTCCTATACCTCCTTTCTCCTGGGCTGAGGCAAGGGGCGGTGCTCTCATTTCAGAAAAGAAAGAACAAGTTTGACTAAACAAAGCTCTGTCCCACATCTCTTCTCTCTGTCTGTTTCTCAGTGGAGAGAGAGAAGACCTGCTGCTCTCTTCTCTTCCAGATAAACTCCACCTTGACTGATATCTGCTGCACACTTGGACCCCTCATCATCTCTCTCTTTAATTACAAACTCTGTCTACCTGGGATATGCTGCAGCAATGCACTACCATTACTAACATTGCCGCTCACTAACACAACTATACCCACAACTATAGACACTCACTACCACAACTATAGACACTCACTACCACAACTATAGACACTCACTACCACAACTATAGACACTCACTAACACAACTATAGACACTCACTACCACAACTATAGACACTCACTACCACAACTATAGACACTCACTAACACAACTATACCCACAACTATAGACACTCACTACCACAACTATAGACACTCACTACCACAACTATAGACACTCACTACCACAACTATAGACACTCACTACCACAACTATAGACACTCACTACCACAACTATAGACACTCACTACCACAACTATAGACACTCACTAACACAACTATAGACACTCACTACCACAACTATAGACACTCACTAACACAACTATAGACACTCACTAACACAACTATAGACACTCACTAACACAACTATAGACACTCACTAACACAACTAGCTTATGCTAGAAGAAAAATAACTAATTTTCAGTGTTGCGTTTGATGATGGGGTCTGACTATGAGGGACTGGGAACATGGACAAGTGGTTGTTTACCCTCATGTTTAGGAGAGGTGTTGGTGGTGTTACCTGGCGATGCTCCACTCTGGCTCAATGCGCTGGACGGTGGGGTCCTCAATGTAATCGAAGCTCAGGCTCTCCTTGACCTGGGCCCGGTCCACACTCACACTGATCTGGACCGAACCCACCCCAGTCAGGGAGGGAGCAGAGTAACACACGATCTCTGTCATGGTCCGCCTGCAGGGAACACGCACACGCACACACACACACCGTCAATGTCTGCGTCTCTCCTTTCATCACTTTCTCCATCCCATGGATCCCTGCACTACCTGCTCACCCCCTGAAACTAGCTCTGTTCATCAGCCACCCTCCATCCTCCTCTTCTCTCATCCTCTCCTCTCTCTCCACGGTCAGAATCACAGTGGAGAACACATGGCTAGTAATTAGCCCAGATCTCATTAAAGCTGCCTTGACTCCTCAACCTTACAATGTTACAATGAAACCTATTCCTTTCTGTTCCACTGCACCGCTTCAAATAGATATCGGAAAGGAAAGGGAGAGATAGGAGAGGGTGGGAGGGATGGAGAGAGGTAGGGAGAGAGAGGTAGAGCAGGAAAAAACAGGTAGCGAGAGGAAGGGTGGGAGAGAGAAAGAGAGAACTGAAAAAGTCAGATCTAAGAAAAAGGGTGACTGAAAAAGGAAGGAAAATCCCAGGCTGGGTGCACAAGGACGTCTGGAGGTTATTATTATTGAGGTTTGATGCAGTGGGTCATCAAACCTTATTAAGCTGTACATACATGTATATACTAAAACATCTATATACAACTTGCTACTACTGGACTGTGATGTGTGGTTGTCTCACCTAGCTATCTTATTATAAAATAAAAGAAAATATGTCCCAACCTCCTACTACTGGACTGTGATGTGTGGTTGTCTCACCTAGCTATCTTATTAGAAAATAAAATAAAAGAGAGCCGCACACTCTAGGAGCTCAAATGCCAGCACCTCACCTAAATAGGTGTGCGTTTCTTTTTCTTCTAGATTCACCTAGCTATCTTGTAAATGTAGGGGGCTCTCACTTAGAAAAAGATCCAACTGGATAAGACAGCAAAAGTTAGATCATTGATATTTATCTGAGAAAGTCATAATTGTTGAAAACATGACAGGAGAGATCAGAGGAGAGTATTAACAGCATGTATTAAACTACCACAAATAAACCAGTCTGAGGGGGCGAGGTGGGTCTCCCTCTTACCCGTAGAACTCGCACGTCTGGTTCCCAAAGAGGACGGTGACACTGCTGCCAGCGCCAAGGTTCTCTCCCATGATGGTTACCTTGCTGCCCCCTGACTCAGGCCCTCTGGTGGGGGACAGGCCCTGTACCGACGGCATCTAAAGGAGGGAAGGAGAGAGAGAGAGAGCGCGAGGGAGAGCGATGAGCGACAAGTGAGAGAGAGAACCATTTCTCTGTCACTGTAATGTATTAATCTGTCACACCTCCTGTCCTTCATACATTATTGTCTACTCTACACAGAGCCACAGCAGCAAATAACAGCTTTCAACTGCCCTGAGGTATGCCCAAACTCTGCACTACGAACCCATGTAAAGAGGAAGCTAAATAAAACCGGGAGCTTTTAGTCCCTCCGAGATCCCACTCATCTTGTGTTGTGTTACTGTGTTCGCCATTGCTGAGTTCGTATCCCACCGAACCGTTTAAAAGGTAGTCTGAAAATAACTAGTGTTAACAGGAGCCCGGCCCTGTCTGCCTGCCTGTCATCAGAGAGCACACAGACAGACAGAAAACATCCACACAGACAGCCTGCTAGGCTGGTAACACACTGATAAAACAGAGTACCGACTCTGACACACACACACACACACACACACACACACACACACACACACACACACAGAGAGACAGACAAAGACGCAAAACACACACTCCATTTCCACTGTTCTTTGTCATACTTCCTGTCTGTATAGCTTTGTAAAACAGGCGGCCACGTGGGACCGTGTTTTGTTGTCTACAAAATTGAAGAGAGCTTTTGCTATGTGTAATTTTCTTTCACGGTGCTGTGATATTAGGGAATTGCAGTTATAGTACTGTAGTACCCACACACACACAGCGCTGATGTCAGTACTACCTGAGCAGCAACAAAAAATCAAATCAAATCAACATGAATTATGGGTGACAAAAGTGTCAGTACACACACACAAACGTCACACACTGTTCCTCGCCCAGTGCTGTACAATTCATTGGACAGGCTAAAGCGGTACTCTCTGGAAACAGTGCAAGTAATTACTAGCCGTTGTTAATTGTTAAGGGGTAGCTAATTGGGAGTGTGTGAATGGGAGTGTTGATTATCAGTTAGCTGCAGGCTAGCTTTAGTATGGGTGAGATACAGGTGTGGAGCATAGCTGCTGTCTCCCCATTTATTCTATTATCAACACCTATTATCCATTTATTAACTGCTGATTTCCCTGGGAACTTCTGTGGCAATCACTAGGCTATGCAGTATTTCAACAATCACTAGGCTATGCAGTATTTCAACAATCACTAGGCTATGCAGTATTTCAACAATCACTAGGCTATGCAGTATTTCAACAATCACTAGGCTATGCAGTATTTCAACAATCACTAGGCTATGCAGTATTTCAACAATCACTAGGCTATGCAGTATTTCAACAATCACTAGGCTATGCAGTATTTCAACAATCACTAGGCTATGCAGTATTTCAACAATCATTAGGCTATGCAGTATTTCAACAATCAATCAAGCAAAGGCTTCATTATATCAACGGTAGGATTTTCATGACTTATTTTCTGGCTTTCAAGATGACAATGGTGATAGACATCAAAGAGAGATAGGAGAAATACTACTACTTCCTCATTCTAAAATGTTTGTGTTCTAATTGCGTTCGGCCAGTTGAGATAAACTTCATTTAGCATTTGTAATACTGTGAATCAGAACAACTAGTGTAATACAACTGGAGAGAAAAAAACTATAAAAACACTTAATTACTGACTGATAGTGTTTAAAGTCTTACCACGAAGGAGTAGAGCTGGGAAGAGTGAGTCTTGAGCGCAGGTATGCACTCCCCGACACACAGTTGGACTGGTCCAGCTTTGCTGTCTGCTGGGGCAGCATCCATCTCACAGACTATCCTGGAAAACACACAACCTCTCAGGTTAGGGTATTCAAAACATCATTTATTTTACCCGGTAAGTTGACTGAGAACACATTCTCATTTACAGCAACGACCTGGGGAATAGTTACAGGGGAGAGGAGGAATGAGCCAATTGGAAGCTGGCGATGATTAGGTGGCCATGATGGCCAGATTGGGAATTTAGTCAGGACACCAGGGTTAACACCCCTACTCTTATGATAAATGTCATAAGATCTTTAGTGACCACAGAGAGTCAGGACACTCGTTTAATGCTCCATCCGAAAGACAACACCTTACACAGGGCAATGTTCCCAATCACTGTTCTCTGGAATAGGGATATACTGTATTTAACGATCGTTCAAAAGCTTGGGGTCACTTAGAAATGTCGTTGTTTTTGAAAGAAAAGCTACTTTTTTGTCAATTTAAATAACATCTAATTGATTAGAAATACTGTGCAGACATTGTTAATGTTGTAAATGACTATTGTAGCTGATTTGTCATGGAATATCTACATTGGCATACAGAAGCCCATTATCAGCAACCATCACTCCTATCTTCCAATGGCACATTGTGTTAGCTAATCCAAGTGTATCATTTTAAAAAGGCTAATTGATCATTTGAAAACCCTTTTGCAATTATGTTAGCACAGCTGAAAACTGTTGTCCTGATTACAGAAGCAATACAACTGGCCTTTAGACTAGTTGAGTATCTGGAGCATCAGCATTTGTGGGTTCGATTACAGGCTTAAAATGGCCAGAAACAAAGACCTTTCTTCTGAAACTCGCCAGTCTATTCTTGTTCTGCGAAATGAAGGCTATTCCATGCAATAAATAACCAAGAAACTGAAGATCTTGTACAACGCTGTGTACTACTCCCTTCACAGAACAGCGTAAACTGGCTCTAACCAGAATAGAAAGAGGAGTGGGAGGCCCCGGTGCACAACTGAGCAAGAGGTACATTAGAGCGTCTAGTTAGAGAAACAGACACCTCACAAGTCCTCAACTGGCAGCTTCATTAAATAGTACCCGCAAAACACCAGTCTCAACGTCAACAGTGAAGAGGCAACCCCAGGATGCTGGCCTTCTAGGCAGAGTTGCAAAGAAAAAGCCATATTTCAGACTGGCCAATAAAAATACAAGATTAAGATGGGCAAAAGAACACAGACAATGGACAGAGATATGGCTTTTTCTTTGCAACTCTGCTCCTCCACCAGTAGTCACAACTCACTACACCCCTCACACCAGCAGCCCTATAACTTCCTGGGGAGTGGAGGATACTAGACATCATAAATATCCCTCCACTAACAAGGCCCCTGCTGTGCCAAACAAGCTGTAGTGTCGCCGTAGCAACGTCCAATGTAAATCACAGTGAGGACCCTAGCTGACGCCCCGCTGCTGATCAATACAACTTTATCATACAGCAAGATCAGGAGTCTCCCTCTGCCGGCAGGTGGCCAGATCAAATGACATAATAAAACCAGAATGTCTATCGATCGAAGCTCGCAGAGATTAATAAAAAACAAGAATCAATCATGATGTTGCGGGAGATGGAGTGAGAGAGAGAGAGAGATTGAGAGAGAGAGAGAGAGAGAGAGAGAGAGAGAGAGAGAGAGAGAGAGAGAGAGAGAAAAGGAAAAAGATAGAGGGATGGATAGTGGGTAGGCCACATCGTTGTTTCTTCAGCGCTGATCTCCTAAATCACAACTAATGACGCCTAGAGAGCTCCTGGCTGAGTGGAAGAGAGAGACTCCTGGAGGGTTTAGTCCCAGGCAGGGACTATGGTATATCTCCCCTGAGGAGAGAGACTCAGCAGGGCCTTAGTGTGCCGGAGTAGTACCTGGCCCATCTCCTCCATTATGAGGACTGCTACTAATGCCAACTGTCCACACAACCTGCAACCACTCAAAAGTTTATCATGATCTCTCATAGAGTGAACACGAGACTCAAAGTCTGGCAATAAGAGTCAAGTATCCCCTGCTCAAGAGATGTTGCTGCATTGAAAGGTAACGAGAAATGAAGTGTCTTTGTTCTTAACAAGTATCAAAAACTATGAAAGCTTGCTCAGCATTCAGAAGACAGGATGCCTTCTGTCTGATCCAGCCTGTCAGAAAGAGTCTGCTTCTGAGATGACATTGTTCAGAAAGGATGTTTGAGAAAAAAGTGCATTGTGACACCTTTCTGCTTCCTCAGTGGCTTTTGGTTCGGCATTGAAAAGGGGGGCTGGCTTGGGTTTGTTCCACCTTAGCTGGACTGACCACTGGTCGGGGACCATTGTAGTGACACACCAGGTGCGTTTGATGGATCCTTTTTGCCTTCTTCTGGTGCCTCTTGTGGGGGAAGTAATCTAGAGGTAATTGAGAGTGATCAGATTACGTTGCGTAGTTTGGGTAATCCAAACATGACTTTACTGATTGCATTTGGAGAGTAACCATTTGTGTGATACTGACCCTGTGACTACTATTAGTACTGTCTTAGAGGAACTGCTATTCCCTTACCAACTACTACAACTTACTACTACTACTACTGCTGCTACTACTACTACTACTGCTGCTACTACGACTACTGCTACTACTGCTACTGCTACTACTACTGCTGCTACTACTGCTACTACTGCTACTGCTACTACTACTACTACTGCTGCTACTACTGCTACAACTACTACTACTACTACTACTAGTGCTACTACTGCTACTACTACTACTGCTGCTACTACTACTACTACTACTACTACAACTACTACTACTACTACTACTACTACTGCTGCTACTACTACTACTACTACTACTAGTGCTACTACTGCTACTACTACTACTACTACTAGTGCTACTACTGCTACTACTACTGCTGCTACTACTGCTGCTACTGCTGCTACTACTGCTGCTACTACTACTACTACTGCTGCTACTACTACTACTGCTACTACTACTACTACTACTAGTGCTACTACTGCTGCTACTACTAGTGCTACTACTGCTGCTACTACTACTACTACTAGTGCTACTACTGCTGCTACTACTACTACTACTACTAGTGCTACTACTGCTACTACTACTACTACTACTAGTGCTACTACTACTACTAGTGCTACTACTGCTGCTACTACTACTACTAGTGCTACTACTGCTACTACTACTGCTGCTACTACTGCTGCTACTGCTGCTACTACTGCTGCTACTACTACTACTACTGCTGCTACTACTACTACTGCTACTACTACTACTGCTGCTACTACTACTACTACTACTGCTGCTACTACTGCTGCTACTACTACTGAGGTTGCCAGACAGTCTTCTCATTTCCATCAGACACTGTTTACACTGTGATATAAATGAATTCACTCCAGCAGTGTCCCAATCGGATTAAACTGCTGTCAGATCAGTGCACTGCTGACAAATGGTCCCCTACAGCCAGTGGCATGCAGCGCATTTCAATTACACACACAGCCAGCCAGGGCTGGAGCCAGTTAGATCTCTCCAACCACCTATAGTACCGCCCCCAAATAAAACTTTACCCAATACAACACCAACTCTACCCAATCTAGCTACCAAAAGATATTCAAAAATGTGCCTCTGCCCACATAACAACAGCCAACATTTTTGCCTCCAAGACATTTATAGTTTAAAGTATGCACATCAAAGTACAACCTTTGTTTAATTCATTATTTGTCTTGTGCTTAATTTGCAAGTTTTCTGATTTGCCTCGGAACTGGGAGCTGAGTGTTGAGGTACAAAGGTGTAGTGCTCAGTGGTGTTCAGAGGGCTTGCAAAAGAAGTAGGCCAGCGGAGGAATTAAGGTAAAGGACTTCACTCTACTCTGTTCTGCTCTACTCTGTTCTGCTCTACTCTACTCTACTCTGTTGTGTGCCAGGCTACCTCTGTTTCAGGGTCTGTACTGCCAACACAAAACTATTGTGTAATTGTTCTCCCATTCATATGGAGGAGAGAGTAGAGTCTGAGTGCTTGTCAGTCTATATGTTTCTTCTGCAACACAGGTATTTTTATGACTCTGTTCTGCAGCCTCTATATTCAAGTCCATCCATTCTTAAATTATAGGTTGCGACCCACAGACCTGTTAATGGTGGGTCGCAACGTGTCAGAGTAAATGTATAATTGTTTCATTAATTACTGGAATTGATTTGGCCAAGCGCATGTGCGCTCTTGGTTCAGTGCGCTCTCTGCTTAGCAGCGGTCTCTGCTCAATTTGGCAGCTGTGCGAGAGGGAGTGGTAGAGGGGGATGCCCGTGTGCTTCGCTGTTTGCCTGATCTTTTTCTGTTTTCAGTTTTCTTGAAGATCACTCCGCGACCCACAGCGTTGTTGTTCAGCAGAGCAGATGATGCTCTGTCAGCCACTGACTTGTCATTCCCACCCGCCATCACTTCTCCACAAGTTCTGACTGAGCTCAATCGTCATGGAACGCAAATACAGCGATGAGATTCTCTCTCCTGGTTTAATACAAACTTTGAGAAATAACGAGGAGCGCCCACAATGTGTTTTGTGCATGGAAGTGCTTAGTAATGTGTCTCTCAAAACGAACAAATTAAAATGACAGGTCCTGACCAAACATCCACAGCATGATGCTAAACCCAGGGAATACTTTCAGAACAGGGCAGAATGCTTCAGTTAACAGTGCTTTGACAGTGGAAAACTAAGTCAGCTAGCAAGGCATTGTCATTTTATAACAGGTGATGATGATAAGCAGAAATAAGGGAGTGCTATCTCTCATAGTAGTAGATATGAGTTTCTCTTTCCATCAGTCCCCAGGCCTTGTACACAGCTAATAGCTAGCATTAGCCAAAGCAACCTAGCTAGCTACTGATGCAATCCCCGGTAACTGTACAGATGGAAAATGAACAGGCCTGCTGTACATCTTACTGTAGAAATTGTTAAACTAGTCTAGGTTGGAACTGTTGCTGTTTTAAAATTAAAATACTATTTTTTTATTCTGAACTGGAATAAACTGATTGAAGCAAGATGTTTTTTGAGACCAACACAGTTCTGGGTTGCTCATCTGCAGCAGGAAGCGGTCTCCTGCCTGACTGAGAAAGCAGTAGATGTTCAGATCCAGTTTGGTACCACATACCTACGCAAGTCAGGGTTCTCAAGTACAGAAACAGTGTCAATGCTGAGCATCACCTCAGTGATGTACTCAAAAACTGAGTCCAGAATAGACATGCTTGTTGAAAACTTCAACCAGCCACACACCTCTCATTAGGACTGTGTGTGTCTGTGTGTCTGTGTGTGTGTGTTCTGGTCTACATCTGTGTGATGTGATCAATCAGTTTATTCCAGTTCAGAATAAAAATGATTTATTGTATTTTAACAGCAACAGTTCATTTAATTGCTATTTGTTTTGCCTATATTGCATTTGTTTTAGGCACAAGGGCAATGAGGCGGCAGGGTAGCCTAGTGGTTAGAGTGTTGGACTAGTAACCGGAAGGTTGCGAGTTCAAACCCCCGAGCTGACAAGGTACAAATCTGTCGTTCTGCCCCTGAACAGGCAGTTAACCCACTGTTCCCAGGCCGTCATTGAAAATAAGAATTTGTTCTTAACTGACTTGCCTGGTTAAATAAAGGTAAAATAAAAAAAAATTAAAAAAAATAAAATGAAATGTACTGATATTTATGTATAATTGCATATTTTCCCAGGCTGAATTTTTTAAAAGAACCTCTGCTCTGCTCTACTCTACTCTACTCTACTCTACTCTACTCTACTCTACTCTACTCTACTCTACTCTACTCTACTCTACTCTACTCTACATGTGAGGGGCATACTGTACTGACAGAGAGGGTTCCAATTCAGTCAAAAGTCTGAGAGTTCTTACACCTGTCAAGGTGAGGATTAGGGTCACGGACAGGGTTTGGGACATGGTGAGGGCTTGGGTCAAGTTAAGGGTTTGGGTCAAGGTTAGGGTCAAGGTGAGGGTTTGGGTCAAGGTGAGGGTTATGGTTAGGATAAAGGTGAGGGTTATGGTTAGGGTCAAGGTGAGGGTTTGGGTCAAGGTGGGGGTTATGGTTTGGGTCAAGGTGAAGGTTTGGGTCAAGGTGAGGGTTATGGTTAGGGTAAAAGTGAGGGTTGGGTCAAGGTGAGGGGTTATGGTTAGGGTCAAGGTGAGGGTTATGGTTAGGGTAAAAGTGAGGGTTGGGTCTAGGTGAGGGGTTAGGGTCAAGGTTAGGGTAAAGGTGAGGGTTTGGGTTTGGGTCAAGGTGAGGGTTATGGTTTGGGTCAAGGTGAGGGTTATGGTTAGGGTAAAGGTGAGGTTTATGGTTTGGGTAAAGGTGAGGGTTATGGTTAGGGTAAAAGCGAGGGTTGGGTCAAGGTGAGGGGTTATGGTTAGGGTCAAGGTGAGGGTTATGGTTAGGGTAAAAGTGAGGGTTGGGTCTAGGTGAGGGGTTAGGGTCAAGGTGAGGGTTAGGATAAAGGTGAGGGTTATGGTTAGGGTCAAGGTGAGGGTTATGGTTGGGGTAAAGGTGAGGGTTTGGGTCAAGGTGAAGGTTTGGGTCAAGGTGAGGGTTATGGTTAGGGTAAAAGTGAGGGTTGGGTCAAGGTGAGGGGTTATGGTTAGGGTCAAGGTGAGGGTTATGGTTAGGGTAAACGTGAGGGTTGGGTCTAGGTGAGGGGTTAGGGTCAAGGTGAGGGTTAGGGTAAAGGTGAGGGTTTGGGTTTGGGTCAAGGTGAGGGTTATGGTTTGGGTCAAGGTGAGGGTTATGGTTAGGGTAAAGGTGAGGTTTATGGTTAGGGTAAAGGTGAGGGTTATGGTTAGGGTAAAAGCGAGGGTTGGGTCAAGGTGAGGGGTTATGGTTAGGGTCAAGGTGAGGGTTATGGTTAGGGTAAAAGTGAGGGTTGGGTCAAGGTGAGGGGTTAGGGTCAAGGTGAGGGTTAGGGTAAAGGTGAGGGTTTGGGTTTGGGTCAAGGTGAGGGTTATGGTTTGGGTCAAGGTGAGGGTTATGGTTAGGGTAAAGGTGAGGTTTATGGTTAGGGTAAAGGTGAGGGTTATGGTTAGGGTAAAAGCGAGGGTTGGGTCAAGGTGAGGGGTTATGGTTAGGGTCAAGGTGAGGGTTATGGTTAGGGTAAAAGTGAGGGTTGGGTCAAGGTGAGGGTTTGGGTCAAGGTGAGGGTTATGGTTTGGGTCAAGGTGAGGGTTATAGGGTCAAGTTGAGGGTTTGGATCAAGGTAAGGGTTGGGTTAAGGTGAGGGTTATGGTTAGGGTAAAGGTGAGGGTTGGGTCAAGGTGAGGGGTATGGTTAGGGTCAAGGTGAGGGTTGGGTCAAGGTGAGGGTTGGGTTAAGGTGAGGTTTATGGTTAGGGTAAAGGTAAGGGTTGGGTCAAGGTGAGGGGTATGGTTAGGGTCAAGGTGAGGGTTGGGTCAAGGTGAGGGTTAGGGTCAAAGATGAGGGCATCCATAAACCACTCAACTCTATTGTACTCAGGGTCAGAAAGTCCTGCTGTGTGTTTACAGGGAGGCTGAGAGGTGTACAGTATATTACCTGTTAGAGAACTGCTATGACAGGGAGGGCTCAATTTGAGTCCAAATCTGAAAGGTCTATATACACCTGTCTAGATGAGGGGAGTGTATCCACAATGCACTGCTCTCCTGACTCGTACTGACTTGTACCTAGTCTATTTGTGGGAGGCAGCAGGAAGCAGGAAGCCAATTATGAAACAGGGTTAATGTGCTCTCTGCTGTACCAGACAATCATAACAAGTAAACAAAGGTAAACACATACAGATGTTCTGGGACTGACAGTGTGCGTGTGTCTATGTGTGTGTGTGTGTGTCTATGTGTGTGTGTGCACGTGCGTGAGCTACAGGAAAACAACAGGCAGACTGCTGGCCCAGCTCCAGTCATAATTAAGAGAGTTGTCTCTCTGGTGTGTGTGTGTGTGTGTGTGTGTGTGTGTGTGTGTGTGTGTGTGTGTGTGTGTGTCTGAGCTGCCAGCTTGTGTTAGAAAGTCCTGTCTCATGCATACAGCCACAAGGGCTTGAGAGTTAATATAATTAGGCCTATGTGATGTTAATTTTCTCTCACTGGTCAGAAAGCTGCAGACTTAGTGGCTGTATGGCTGTTGTTGGCTAGTCTTAACATGGTAAAGAATGTCTTCAACTGAGATCATTTGTTGTGAAGATAATAAACGATTTCCCCTTTTTTTTTCCCTCACTCTATTTCAAGGCCTCGTCTGTCATTATTCCATTACTGTTCTGTGTAAACATTTTCCATTCACTTAGCCTTCAACACTTTAATAGATTCATTGGCTCGGAATGTCTACAGTTTGGAGAATACACATTGTGGGAACGTCCAAGGTTAGAGTTAAGGCTAGGTTAATGTGTGTGTGTGTGTGTGTGTGTGTGTGTGTGTGTGTTGACTTACTGCTCAGCGATAATGTAGCCTTCCTCCACTGGGGAACACTTGACCCCAGCCACCTTCACGTTGTCCACCATCTCACTGAACGCCAGGCCCAGGTTCATGCCATGGATGGTCACCCTGGTACCCCCCTCTGGAGGGCCTGCTACTGGGGTCACCTGCAGGGGAGAGAGGTCAGAGATGGAGAAACAGTGTCTTCATGCTTTCATTCATATGATTAAATAGAACACTATGCCATTCTATAGTAATATGGTATTCTCTGAAAATCGATGGTTTTGAAGATGACGAACATAACATGATATTGTATATCTCTAGGCTTTCCGTCTCACCAAATGGATTAGGAGAGACCCTCCACACTGCATGTAGCAGGTCAGACGGAGTCTGAACAGAAATTCAAAGCACTTTCAACCTTCCCACCCCAACCATACATTTCAGAAAACAGGTACGATGTCATCAGACCAGAGCACACTGAACAGAGGGTACTAATTGAACCTACATCATTATTCCTGGAAAGACAATGTCATAGTCCACTTCACATACACACAAAAACACAAGCCTCCCAGATAGACCTTAACTACCAGCACCATCTTCTAATCTACTTTACACCAGTACACTGAGCATGAGTTATGCATTAATTAAAGCACAGAAAAGAACTTGGCCAAACATAAAAACTTGGACAGTGCATTAACATTCTGGATACCTGCCTCGTCCCCTGATCTGCTGCTGCTGTTGCCATGAGTGATAAATCTAACAAGATGCCTTATTAGTGCTCAGTGCAGCCCACCTTGTAATAAAATACAATATGGCCGCCCAGCGTGACCTTGGCGCTAGGTGGTATGCTGCCTTCTGTGCTGCACAGCCCATCTGAGGTGAGGAGCTGGCTGCTGTCCAGTATGTGTGAGGAGGAGGAGAGAAGGAGGAGAGAAGGAGGAGAGAAAAGAGAAAGAAAAGAAGAGAGAGGAGAGGAGCAGGAAGAGGGGACATACACTACCATCTCCGTGTGAGCTCACAGCCTCTAGATACACAATCAATATGCCATTAGTGGGCACGCATGCTGAAGTAAAAACAACACGAGCAGCCAGCATTTTAAAAGCGGTGCCTGCTCTCTCTCTACCCCCCTCTGAAACTGTGTGCTCACTAATGCGTTGCGCTAACCCAGTGGGACGTGCATTGTAATCTAGATTTAGTGGACATTACAGTAATTGTTCTGGATGTAAAGTAAGTGTGTCACTGCACTGCCTGAGGGTCTGAATAGATTCATGTTTTATTGCTGCTTGGGTATGCTGGGTATGGGAGGACAGAGTGGAGAGAGGAGGCCTGGCTAAATATATCCATGTCAGACCATGGCTGCAGCAATCCGGAACGACGTAGGGATAGTTACATAACAAATGGAGGGAATTGAATGCCTCAGAGAGAGAGAGAGAGAGAGAGAGACAGGGAAGGACAGAGAGAGACAGAGACAGGTAGAAAGAGAGGACGAAGAAGAGGGGTGAATAGAATGAGATTTCGTGTGCCCCTCTGGTAGGTGTGGCAGCTAAATGACAATGATGATGATGATGCATACAGTATCTCTACTGAAAGGGTATGACACTCTCCTAGCCAGGGGCTATAATACAACTCTTCCAATGACAGGCGGGACATGGGATATAACTTTAAGAAATGTAATCCATGCATGTTACCCATATCACTGAGCTTCCATTGACAGAAAGAGGCTTGATTCATCAGATTAGTATAAATATCACTTTGTGTGGCACTATTCTTCAAAGCCGTCAAAGACTCATCCTCAAAGCCTTGGTGAGCAGAGACACCATATCTGACCATGGCGCTTTCTGAGTGGCAGACGAACAATGGGATGATACCCACAGAAGTCCCAAAGGACTGATTCCAGAACTGTGGTTACATGGTGACATGCTAACCCACTCCTAATGAACAAAGACAGACTGGGATCTGGCTCAGGAATGCAGTGTGTGTGTGTGTGTGTGTGTGTGTGTGTGTGTGTGTGGGAGGGAGGGAGGGAGGGAGGGAGGGAGGGAGGGAGGGAGGGAGGGAGGGAGGGAGGGAGGGAGGGAGGGAGGGAGAATTCATGCTACATCCTCCTCTCGTCTCTCTCGTTTCCTTTCAGGCTAGGTGACAAACTTCTCCCCTCCAGGTGCCAGCCACTCACCAGCCTGCATGTTTGTCTTTACGCTAAACACTACTCTACTCTACTACTCTACTCTCCCAGCCCCAACCAGGCAAAAGGAGGAGGAGAGGATGGTTCCGTCCCCTCTCGTCCCTGCCTCCCCAGCTCCACGCTCCCTGTGTAATCCTTTTAAGAGGAGCTCCACTGCCCACACGGCTTTGTCACACTGTGTCAATGGACGGTAATTCCCAGAAAACAGCCGGCCGGCCGGCCAGGCAGAACCAGCTCACACATGCCTACTTCCTATCCCTCAGACACAGGTCCAGGGATGTAAAGGGTGGGCCGGTGGGGGGCAAATTTTCACTTCCTAACACATGCCACTGGATTAGGATTGAGAAGGATGAGAAAGGAGAAGTGCAGAAGTGTGGTGAGATGACTAGATGAAGGGATGAGATGGTGTCGTGACGTTGCCCTCTTTGGGTATAGCAAGCCCCATCCCCCTCTCCCTGCCTCCCCCTGCCTCCTTCAACTAGGCTGCTGTGGTCAGTGAGAGGTCGTAAATTCCTGAGGAGAAGACCCTGCCACATGGCCACACAGTATAAGAGGCAGAGTAAATGTTCATAGGGAACAAAGGAATTTCTTCCACCTCACAGAACTTGAGGTACGAACAAATTTTATGTTCCAGAGAAAGTATAAAAGATCGGTGAAGAATCCAGCTATGAACTGGTCCGTTTGTTACAACTTGTGGAAGCTCATGGGAGACGGTGTGGCCACATTACCATAACGCTGTTTATATAATAGCCTCAGTTATGAGTTTTACATCTAATTATTGTATAAGATGAATGAGTGAGTATGATACTGTTTGTAAAATTGTGTAATATGATTTTGGACTGTTTAATTAAGGAAAATACAATTCTCTTTTGAGTTTAACTAAATCAGAGGACCGTCCATGAGCCCAGTTAGGGTCGGGCAACCTGGGACAGGCCCTTTTCTGCAATTCCGAATAAAACCCAACTTTGAGAAATTATCACCAGACCATGTTTTTCTCCATTAGGAGAGGACGAAGGTTGTAGACCATTGCTGAATCTTTTAACCATACCACGTGGTTAAACTCTTAGACTATCGATACCGACAGAATAAGAACAAGTCTTTGATATTAATTACTAGTCTGCAGCTTGGAATTCGGTATCATTGAATGCGAAGAACGACAAATGAATGAATGTCACTCTGAACTATCCCCTCTAACCAAGACAGAGAGAGAGAGAGAGGATGAAACTCTCCAACAGAAACAAACTTTTCACCAGCGATCAAGACGACACACTGAGCGTAAATATATATGTTGATTGCAATTGTTCCCGAATGAGTGAGCGTTCGTGTGCAAAGGATTAGCATTTCAATTGTTATAATTATCACTCTGTAGTGACTTCTTAGTCGAACCCCACTTTCCCTTTTGTCTAACAAACCACCATGCCAGTTTTGCCCACTAGGGAACATTCCCCTATCATTTCTTGTAACCATATTTACTGTTTGTTTATGCATTTCTGTGAATTACTTAGTTAGTATTACATTTATTATTTAAGACAATTGATGTATGGATGACTCAGTGAAGACTGGGTTCGTGCAGATAACCAACAATTTACGACGTCTGGAATGAGACTAACGTGAGGTAAAGTAAATAATTAATTCGAAAACTAATTGATCAGATAAAATATCTGAAAAGTTATTTTAGGAAATGATAACTTTGTAATCGGAATATTTTCCTTGGTGCCCCGCCTTCCTAGTTAATTACAGTTACATGATTAATCAGTTGATCGCGTAATACTAATTACAGAGAATCTCTGATAAAAACTAAGTCTTCATTTAATGATAGTATAGACACGACAATGGAGAAGTGTGGTAGAGAAGAAGGAGAAAGGAGAAAGTGTCGAGGCAGTGAGATTGACCTACAATGAGAAGACGAGAGGAATTTCCATTCTAATCCATTAAAAGAACCTCAGAGAAACAGGAAGTCTCTTTAGTAGATTTTCCCCAGTCAGTAGAGTAGGGTGGTCCTCTGTTGCTCAGTTGGTAGAACATGGCGCTTGTAATGCCAGGCTAGTGGGTTAAATTCCTGGGACCACCTGTACATAAATCGTATGCGAGCATGACTATAAGTTCCTTTGGATAAAATTGTCTGCTAAATGGCATATATTACAGAGAAAGGGAGGAGTGGCCTATAAGAACAACCTGGCATTGCTAAGTGCTGTGTTTTTATATTCAGCTGAAGTCCTGGTGGGAAAAATGAAGCTCATCTAGTCTAGGCCAAACTCAATAGAGGCTGTAGAAAAGCAATCCGTGCTAGCTTTAAGGGGAGTTAGAACACAACGTCTGAAGCTCAATGACAATCTACATTCTACACACACACAGCGAGAGAGAGAGAGAGAGAGAGAGAGAGAGAGAGAGAGAGAGAGAGAGAGAGAGAGAGAGAGAGAGAGAGAGAGAGAGAGAGAGAGAGAGAGAGAGAGAGAGAGAGAGGCTTTGAGCTGTGTCATCTGTATCATCTTATAATGGCAGACAGCACTCTGTACTCTCATGTGAACAGGCCTTAATGTAGGCTTCACTAGTACTTTCTCTCGCTGTGTTTTAGGCTTCCCATATCTCAGATAAAAGTGGTTTCTGATTACATTCAAACTAAGCAGCCTGAGGTAAAAAATACAAAGTGAAAGTGTGTTAGATGTGTTATCTCTGAAGCTACTATATGGTATGACTATGAGCGTGTGTAGCATCTGAATAGCTGTGATAGATCCACTCCCAGTGTTTTAAACGACACAGCTTGCACCAGACCTGAGAGCTGTCTTTGGGTCTTTGCTGGTAGACTTTGCAGGTAGTTCAGGCATGTCGGATTTCATTGTGACTAGTGTTTAACGGACTCGATAAAACCCACTTTGTTTCTCCACGAACAAACTACACACTAAATACTTCATAGACTCTTAAAAGTATTGTAACCTGCCCGAGAGATACAGACACTGCCGAGAGATACAGGCACAGACGAAAAATAGTTTTAGCATATAAAAAGGAAAAGAGAGGAGAAATAATGGGAGGATAACAGGAATGATGAGAGGGAGGGAGTAATGTTCTTTAACAGGAATGATGAGAGGGAGGGAGTAATGTTCTTTAACAGGACTGATGAGAGGGAGGGAGTAATGTTCTTTAACAGGAATGATGAGAGGGAGGGAGTAATGTTATTTAACAGGAATGATGAGAGGGAGTAATGTTCTTTAACAGGAATGATGAGAGGGAGTAATGTTCTTTAACAGGAATGATGAGAGGGAGTAATGTTCTTTAACAGGAATGATGAGAGGGAGGGAGTAATGTTCTTTAACAGGAATGATGAGAGGGAGTAATGTTCTTTAACAGGAATGATGAGAGGGAGGGAGTAATGTTCTTTAACAGGAATGATGAGAGGGAGGGAGTAATGTTCTTTAACAGGAATGATGAGAGGGAGAGAGTAATGTTCTTTAACAGGAATGATGAGAGGGAGTAATGTTCTTTAACAGGAATGATAAGAGGGAGGGAGTAATGTTCTTTAACAGGAATGATGAGAGGGAGGGAGTAATGTTCTTTAACAGGAATGATGAGAGGGAGGGAGTAATGTTCTTTAACAGGAATGATGAGAGGGAGGGAGTAATGTTCTTTAACAGGAATGATGAGAGGGAGGGAGTAATGTTATTTAACAGGAATGATGAGAGGGAGAGAGTAATGTTCTTTAACAGGAATGATGAGAGGGAGTAATGTTCTTTAACAGGAATGATGAGAGGGAGTAATGTTCTTTAACAGGAATGATGAGAGGGAGGGAGTAATGTTCTTTAACAGGAATGATGAGAGGGAGGGAGTAATGTTCTTTAACAGGAATGATGAGAGGGAGTAATGTTCTTTAACAGGAATGATAAGAGGGAGTAATGTTCTTTAACAGGAATGATGAGAGGGAGGGAGTAATGTTCATAAACAGGAATGATGAGATGTAGGGAGTAATGTTCTTTAACAGGAATTATGAGAGGGAGGGAGTAATGTTCATAAACAGGAATGATGAGAGGGAGTAATGTTCTTTAACAGGAATGATGAGAGGGAGTAATGTTCTTTAACAGGAATGATGAGAGGGAGAGAGTCATGTTCTTTAACAGGAATGATGAGAGGGAGGGAGTAATGTTCTTTAACAGGAATGATGAGAGGGAGGGAGTAATGTTCTTTAACAGGAATGATGAGAGGGAGTAATGTTCTTTAACAGGAATGATGAGAGGGAGGGAGTAATGTTCTTTAACAGGAATGATGAGAGGGAGAGAGTCATGTTCTTTAACAGGAATGATGAGAGGGAGGGAGTAATGTTCTTTAACAGGAATGATGAGAGGGAGAGAGTCATGTTCTTTAACAGGAATTATGAGAGGGAGGGAGTAATGTTCATAAACAGGAATGATGAGAGGGAGTAATGTTCTTTAACAGGAATGATGAGAGGGAGTAATGTTCTTTAACAGGAATGATGAGAGGGAGAGTAATGTTCTTTAACAGGAATGATGAGAGGGAGTAATGTTCTTTAACAGGAATGATGAGAGGGAGTAATGTTCTTTAACAGGAATGATGAGAGGGAGAGAGTAATGTTCTTTAACAGGAATGATGAGAGGGAGGGAGTAATGTTCTTTAACAGGAATGATGAGAGGGAGGGAGTAATGTTCTTTAACAGGAATGATGAGAGGGAGGGAGTAATGTTCTTTAACAGGACTGATGAGAGGGAGGGAGTAATGTTCTTTAACAGGAATTATGAGAGGGAGGGAGTAATGTTCATAAACAGGAATGATGAGAGGGAGAGAGTAATGTTCCTTCCTTTCAAGACCTTTAATCCCCAACGTCATGTGATGCTGTTCCCTCTGGTGTTAGAGAGGCTTATATCTGTTCAATATTAATGCATGTGCCGTGGTGGTGTGTAGGGGGGGGGGGGGGGGGGGGTTCAGGCAGGGCACCTAATAGAAATATAAATGATTCAAAACAAGACTTCTGGTAGACTAATAACCATGTATGTATACAAATCAGATCATGATTGGGACTTTGTTGCACAAAATAAAAAAAAGACATACATTCAGCCTGTGAGGGAAAGAGTCTAGTCTTTTGGAAGAAATTCTCATTATTGGGAGAGGAAGGGGGTTGGGGGAAGAGAGAGAGAAGAAAGAGAACAAATGAATGCAGAGTAGAGGAGGGAAAAATAACAGAAGCTCAACAAGTGCTGTTCCTTGCCTCTGGAGCTGTACTGTGTGTGTGTGTGTGTGTGTGTGTGTGTGTGTGTGTGTGTGTGTGTGTGTGTGTGTGTGCGTGTGCGTGTGCGTGAGCATGAATATGTGTGCGTGTCCAACTCCAGTGAACAGTACAAATCAATGTGGCAGTGGGATTCCAGTGGCAGCTGTGTTGCATAACAGGGCTCACTCAGTCTGACACCCCACAGAGGCTCTGCACATCTTCTCTTCCTCTCCTCCCTTCTCTCCTCCTCTTTCCCCTACTTCTCTTCCTCTCCTCGCTTCTCTCCTCCTCTTCCCCCTACTTCTCTTCCTCTCCTCCCTTCTCTCCTCCTCTTCCCCCTACTTCTCTTCCTCTCCTCCCTTCTCTCCTCCTCTTCCCCCTACTTCTCTTCCTCTCCTCGCTTCTCTCCTCCTCTTCCCCCTACTTCTCTTCCTCTCCTCCCTTCTCTCCTCCTCTTCCCCCTACTTCTCTTCCTCTCCTCCCTTCTCTCCTCCTCTTTCCCCTACTCCTCTTCCTCTCCTCCCTTCTCTCCTCCTCTTTGCCCTACTCCTCTTTCTCTCCTTCCTTCTCTCCTCCTCTTTTCCCTACTCCTCTTCCTCTCCTCCTCTTCCTCTCCTCCTCTTTCCCCTACTCCTCTTCCTCTCCTCCCTTCTCTCCTCCTCTTTTCCCCACTCCTCTTCCTCTCCTTCTCTTCCTCTCCTCCTCTTCCTATCCTCCCTTCTCTCCAACTCTTTCCTTACATCTCTTCCACCCACTGTACTCTGCCTTTCTCAAACTCTCAGTACTACTTTCCCTCCTCTTTCTCTCTCTCTCTTTCTGTTTAGTTGCAGTTTCACTCTTCTCATTTCACTTTCTCTCTTTCTCCCTCTGTCCCTCTCTTTCTCACTTCATTCATTCTCTCTCTATCTTGCTCTCTCTCTCTGTTTAGCTGCTTCTTCTCTGTTGTCATCTCTCTTCCTCAGCTGCTTTCTCTCTATCCTTCCAATCAGACTGAGGAATGGAGACGAGCTTTCAGCTATCCTAACATAACCTACTCACTACACTAATGAACACTGGGAGCTGAACTATGCTGAAATATGTCTCCATAGGGTTACTGCTTGTTAGAAGTCCACAAACACACACACACACGCACACACACACACTGTCTTCCACACACACTGTCTTCCACACACACTGTCTTCCACACACACACACTTCGCTGTCACAAATTGCCCAGAATGACAAGCTGAGAGAGTGTAATGGAGTACCACAAGAGCGTAACTTCATTTACTAGAATGAGTCACAGACAGAGTGACACATGGACGGACACAGGAGACAGGAGACAAAAAGACAAGGAGACAGGGAGACAGGAGACAGAGAGACAAGGAGACAGCGAGACAAGGAGACAGAGAGACAAGGAGACAGAGAGACAAGGAGACAGCGAGACAAGGAGACAGGAGATAGAGAGACAAGGAGACAGGGAGACAGAGAGACAAGGAGACAGAGAGACAAGGAGACAGGGAGACAGAGAGACAAGGAGACAGAGAGACAAGGAGACAGAGAGACAAGGAGACAGAGAGACAAGGAGACAGGGAGACAGAGAGACAAGGAGACAGGGGAAGAAAAAAGATGAGAGACAGAGGAGAAAAGCAGTGGAGAGAGACAGACAAAGAAAGAGAGAGGGGAAAGAGAGAATGAGAGGGAGAACATGTAAGAGATTGAGGGAGAGAATGCGAGAGAGAAGGAGAGACGGACAGAAAAAGAGATAGAAAGAAAAGAAGAAGTCAGAACAAGAGAACTAGATCCTCATCACACCTAGTGATGGGGGGAGGGGATCCATGCTTACATATCACAATATTCATTTGACAATATTATATTGATTCTTTGGCTCCATGTATCAATTCATTAAAATAAAAGTGATTTTGTTCATGTAGGTAGCATAACGCTAGTCAGCTCTACCTGCGCCAAAACTCAGGTCATTGTTATCTTATAGCTTGTTCTTCCTCTTCTTTTTAAAGCCAACATGTTTTCAGCACTTTTAGATCAAAACTCGTCCCTCTGCAGCAGACATATAGTGAGCAATATGTTCAGAACAGCAGACATATAGTGAGCAATATGTTCAGAACAGCAGACATATAGTGAGCAATATGTTCAGAACAGCAGACATATAGTGAGCAATATGTTCAGAACATCAGACATATAGTGAGCAATATGTTCAGAACAGCAGACATATAGTGAGCAATATGTTCAGAACAGCAGATATATAGTGAGCAATATGTTCAGAACAGCAGACATATAGTGAGCAATATGTTCAGAACAGCAGACATATAGTGAGCAATATGTTCAGAACAGCAGACATATAGTGAGCAATATGTTCAGAACAGCAGATATATAGTGAGCAATATGTTCAGAACAGCAGACATATAGTGAGCAATATGTTCAGAACAGCAGACATATAGTGAGCAATATGTTCAGAACAGCAGACATATAGTGAGCAATATGTTCAGAACATCAGACATATAGTGAGCAATATGTTCAGAACAGCAGACATATAGTGAGCAATATGTTCAGAACAGCAGACATATAGTGAGCAATATGTTCAGAACAGCAGACATATAGTGAGCAATATGTTCAGAACATCAGACATATAGTGAGCAATATGTTCAGAACAGCAGACATATAGTGAGCAATATGTTCAGAACAGCAGACATATAGTGAGCAATATGTTCAGAACAGCAGACATATAGTGAGCAATATGTTCAGAACAGCAGACATATAGTGAGCAATATGTTCAGAACATCTAATCACAATAAAATGGCAGTATTGAATCGCAATACATATCATATCGGCACCAAAGTATTGTGATAATATTGTATTGTGAGGTCCCTGGCAATTCCCAGCCTTACTCAGGCTCCCAAGTGCTGCAGGGGTCTAAGACACTGCATTTCAGTGCAAGACTAGAAGAGGTGTCACTACAGTCCCTGGTTCAATTCCAGGCTGTATCACTTCCGGCTGTGATTGGGAGCCCCATAGGCTGGCGCACAATTGGCTCAGCGTTGGCCGGGGTAGGCTGTCATTGTAAATAAGAATTTGTTCTTAACTAACATGCCTAGTTAAATACAATGTCCGGGCAGCGACGCACATTTGGCCCAGCGTTGTCCGGGTTAGGGAGAGTTTGGCCGGTAGGGAAATCCTTGTCTCATCGCGCACCAGCGACTCCTGTGGCGGGCTGGGCGCAGTGCGCGCTATACAAGGTTAACAGGTGCACAGTGTTTCCGGGTTGGATGTGCGCTGTGTTAAGAAGCAGTGCGGCTTGGATGGGTTGTGTATCGGAGGACACATGACTTTCAACCTTTGTCTCTCCCGAGCCCGTACGGGAGTTGTAGCGATGAGACAAGATAGTAGCTACTAAAAACAATTGGATACCACGAAATTGGGGAAAAAAGGGGTACAATTCACAAAATAAATAAATAATAATAATTAAGCTTGGAATTCTGGTTAACACAAGCATACATACATACATCTTTATAAGTGGCTCATGTGGCACAGACAGACAGGCCCACTACACAGAGAGACACTGAGGCAGGCCCCTGGGTGTGTTTGTGTGTGTGTGTGTCAGGTCCCTCGCCCTTGCAGCACTGCTGAAGGTGAGCTGAGCTGTGGCCTCTCTCCAGAGACACACACACTCCCTTTTTGCTCTTCAGTGAAAATAAACACCAGATGCTGTCTCCCTGCATATTGATTGTGTGTCATAGTGAGAGAAGAAGATGGGGGGCAGAGATGAGACAGAGAGAGAGAGATAGAGAGCAGAAGAGAGAACAAGGGAAAAAAAAAAATATATATATATGTATATAGAGAGAGAGAGAGCAGAAGAGAGAACAAGGGGAAAATAGAGAGAGAGAGAGAGAGCGAGAGCAGAAGAGAGAACAAGGGGAAAATAGAGAGAGAGAGAGAGAGAGAGAGAGCGAGCAGAGGAGAGAACAAGGAAAAATAGAGAGAGAGAGAGAGAGAGAGAGAGAGAGAGAGCAGAAGAGAGAACAAGGGGAAATAGAGAGAGAGAGCAGAGGAGAGAACAAGGAAAAAATAGAGAGAGAGAGAGAAGAAGAGAGAACAATGGGAAAATAGCGAGAGAGAGAGAGAGAGAGAGAAAGAGAGCAGAAGAGAGAACAAGGGAAAAATAGAGAGAGAGAGAGAGATAGAGAGAGAGAGCAGAAGAGAGAACAAGGGAAAAATAGAGAGAGATAGAGAGGGAGAGATTGAGAGAGAGAGAAAGAGAGAGAGGGGGCAGAGATGTGACAGAGAAATATAAACAAAGCAGTGAGGAAGAGAGAGAGAGGAGAGAGAGAGAGAGAGCAGAAGAGAAAACAAGGGGAAATAGAGAGAGAGAGAGAGCAGAGGAGAGAACAAGGAAAAAATAGAGAGAGAGAGAGAAGAAGAGAGAACAATGGGAAAATAGAGAGAGAGAGAAAGAGAGCAGAAGAGAGAACAAGGGAAAAATAGAGAGAGATAGAGAGAGAGAGCAGAAGAGAGAACAAGGGAAAAATAGAGAGAGAGAGAGAGAGAGAGAGAGAGAGAGAGAGAGATAGAGAGCAGAAGAGAGAACAAGGGAAAAATAGAGAGAGGGGGCAGAGATGTGACAGAGAAATATAAACAAAGCAGTGAGGAAGAGCGAGAGAGGAGAGAGAGAGAGAAATATAAACAAAGCAGTGAGGAAGAGAGAGAGAGGAGAGAGAGAGAGACAGATAAATATAAACAAAGCAGTGAGGAAGAGAGAGAGAGGAGAGAGACAGAGAAATATAAACAAAGCAGTGAGGAAGAGAGAGAGAGGAGAGAGAGAGAAATATAAACAAAGCAGTGAGGAAGAGAGAGAGAGGAGAGAGAGAGAGACAGAGAAATATAAACAAAGCAGTGAGGAAGAGAGAGAGAGGAGAGAGAGAGAGAAATATAAACAAAGCAGTGAGGAAGAGAGAGAGAGGAGAGAGAGAGAAATATAAACAAAGCAGTGAGGAAGAGAGAGAGGAGAGAGAGAGACAGAGAAATATAAACAAAGCAGTGAGGAAGAGAGAGAGAGGAGAGAGAGAGAGAAATATAAACAAAGCAGTGAGGAAGAGAGAGAGA
This sequence comes from Oncorhynchus mykiss, assembly GCF_057628025.1. Lineage (NCBI taxonomy): Eukaryota > Metazoa > Chordata > Actinopteri > Salmoniformes > Salmonidae > Oncorhynchus > Oncorhynchus mykiss. The sequence goes on along the minus strand of NC_143030.1, from coordinate 66,072,870 downwards.
GGAGAGAGAGAGAGAAATATAAACAAAGCAGTGAGGAAGAGAGAGAGAGGAGAGAGAGAGAGACAGAGAAATATAAACAAAGCAGTGAGGAAGAGAGAGAGAGGAGAGAGACAGAGAAATATAAACAAAGCAGTGAGGAAGAGAGAGAGAGGAGAGAGAGAGAGACAGAGAAATATAAACAAAGCAGTGAGGAAGAGAGAGAGAGGAGAGAGAGAGAGACAGAGAAATATAAACAAAGCAGTGAGGAAGAGAGAGAGAGGAGAGAGAGAGAGACAGAGAAATATAAACAAAGCAGTGAGGAAGAGAGAGAGAGGAGAGAGAGAGAGAAATATAAACAAAGCAGTGAGGAAGAGAGAGAGAGGAGAGAGAGAGAGACAGAGAAATATAAACAAAGCAGTGAGGAAGAGAGAGAGAGGAGAGAGAGAGAGAAATATAAACAAAGCAGTGAGGAAGAGAGAGAGAGGAGAGAGACAGAGAAATATAAACAAAGCAGTGAGGAAGAGAGAGGAGAGAGAGAGAGACAGAGAAATATAAACAAAGCAGTGAGGAAGAGAGAGAGAGGAGAGAGAGAGAGAAATATAAACAAAGCAGTGAGGAAGAGAGAGAGAGGAGAGAGAGAGAGACAGAGAAATAGCACAATTAGACCCAACCAAATCATGAGAAAACAAAAAGATAATTACTTGACACATTGGAAAGAATTAACAAAAAAACAGAGCAAACTAGAATGCTATTTGGCCCTAAACAGAGAGTACACAGCGGCAGAATACCTGACCACTGTGACTGACCCAAAATTAAGGAAAGCTTTGACTATGTACAGACTCAGTGAGCATAGCCTTGCTATTGAGAAAGGCCGCCGTAGGCAGACATGGCTCTCAAGAGAAGACAGGCTATGTGCTCACTGCCCACAAAATGAGGTGGAAACTGAGCTGCACTTCCTAACCTCCTGCCCAATGTATGACCATATTAGAGAGACATATTTCCCTCAGATTACACAGATCCACAAAGAATTTGAAAACAAATCCAAATTTGAAAAACTCCCATATCTACTGGGTGAAATTCCACAGTGTGCCATCACAGCAGCAAGATTTGTGACCTGTTGCCACGAGAAAAGGGCAACCAGTGAAGAACACACACCATTGTAAATGCAACCCATATTTATGCTTATTTATTTTATCTTGTGTCCTTTAACCATTTGTACATTGTTAAAACACTGTATATATATATATAATATGACATTTGTAATGTCTTTACTGTTTTGAAACCTCTGTATGTGTAATGTTTACTGTTAATTTTTGTTGTTTTTCACTTTATATTTTCACTTTGTATGTTGTCTACCTCACTTGCTTTGGCAATGTTAACACATGTTTCCCATGCCAATAAAGCCCTTGAATTGAATTGAATTGAATTGAATTGAAATATAAACAAAGCAGTGAGGAAGAGAGAGAGAGGAGAGAGAGAGAGACAGAGAAATATAAACAAAGCAGTGAGGAAGAGAGAGAGAGGAGAGAGAGAGAGAGAAATATAAACAAAGCAGTGAGGAAGAGAGAGAGAGGAGAGAGAGAGAAATATAAACAAAGCAGTGAGGAAGAGAGAGAGAGGAGAGAGAGAGAGACAGAGAAATATAAACAAAGCAGTGAGGAAGAGAGAGAGAGGAGAGAGAGAGAGAGAAATATAAACAAAGCAGTGAGGAAGAGAGAGAGAGGAGAGAGAGAGAGAAATATAAACAAAGCAGTGAGGAAGAGAGAGAGAGGAGAGAGAGAGAGACAGAGAAATATAAACAAAGCAGTGAGGAAGAGAGAGAGAGGAGAGAGAGAGAGACAGAGAAATATAAACAAAGCAGTGAGGAAGAGAGAGAGAGAGAGAGACAGAGAAATATAAACAAAGCAGTGAGGAAGAGAGAGAGAGGAGAGAGAGACAGAGAAATATAAACAAAGCAGTGAGGAAGAGAGAGAGAGGAGAGAGAGAGAGACAGAGAAATATAAACAAAGCAGTGAGGAAGAGAGAGAGAGGAGAGAGAGACAGAGAAATATAAACAAAGCAGTGAGGAAGAGAGAGAGAGGAGAGAGAGAGAGATAGAGAAATATAAACAAAGCAGTGAGGAAGAGAGAGAGAGGAGAGAGACAGAGAAATATAAACAAAGCAGTGAGGAAGAGAGAGAGAGGAGAGAGACAGAGAAATATAAACAAAGCAGTGAGGAAGAGAGAGAGAGGAGAGAGACAGAGAAATATAAACAAAGCAGTGAGGAAGAGAGAGAGAGGAGAGAGAGACAGAGAAATATAAACAAAGCAGTGAGGAAGAGAGAGAGAGGAGAGAGAGACAGAGAAATATAAACAAAGCAGTGAGGAAGAGAGAGAGAGGAGAGAGAGAGAGAAATATAAACAAAGCAGTGAGGAAGAGAGAGAGAGGAGAGAGAGAGACAGAGAAATATAAACAAAGCAGTGAGGAAGAGAGAGAGAGGAGAGAGAGAGAGAAATATAAACAAAGCAGTGAGGAAGAGAGAGAGAGGAGAGAGAGAGAGAAATATAAACAAAGCAGTGAGGAAGAGAGAGAGAGGAGAGAGAGAGAGAAATATAAACAAAGCAGTGAGGAAGAGAGAGAGAGGAGAGAGAGACAGAGAAATATAAACAAAGCAGTGAGGAAGAGAGAGAGAGGAGAGAGAGAGAGAAATATAAACAAAGCAGTGAGGAAGAGAGAGAGAGGAGAGAGACAGAGAAATATAAACAAAGCAGTGAGGAAGAGAGAGAGAGGAGAGAGAGACAGAGAAATATAAACAAAGCAGTGAGGAAGAGAGAGAGAGGAGAGAGAGAGAGAAATATAAACAAAGCAGTGAGGAAGAGAGAGAGAGGAGAGAGACAGAGAAATATAAACAAAGCAGTGAGGAAGAGAGAGAGAGGAGAGAGACAGAGAAATATAAACAAAGCAGTGAGGAAGAGAGAGAGAGGAGAGAGAGACAGAGAAATATAAACAAAGCAGTGAGGAAGAGAGAGAGAGGAGAGAGAGAGAGACAGAGAAATATAAACAAAGCAGTGAGGAAGAGAGAGAGAGGAGAGAGAGAGAGAAATATAAACAAAGCAGTGAGGAAGAGAGAGAGAGGAGAGAGAGAGAAATATAAACAAAGCAGTGAGGAAGAGAGAGAGAGGAGAGAGAGAGAGAAATATAAACAAAGCAGTGAGGAAGAGAGAGAGAGGAGAGAGACAGAGAAATATAAACAAAGCAGTGAGGAAGAGAGAGAGAGGAGAGAGAGAGAGACAGAGAAATATAAACAAAGCAGTGAGGAAGAGAGAGAGGAGAGAGAGAGACAGAGAAATATAAACAAAGCAGTGAGGAAGAGAGAGAGAGAGAGAGACAGAGAAATATAAACAAAGCAGTGAGGAAGAGAGAGAGAGGAGAGAGAGAGAGAAATATAAACAAAGCAGTGAGGAAGAGAGAGAGAGGAGAGAGACAGAGAAATATAAACAAAGCAGTGAGGAAGAGAGAGAGAGGAGAGAGAGAGAGACAGAGAAATATAAACAAAGCAGTGAGGAAGAGAGAGAGGAGAGAGAGAGACAGAGAAATATAAACAAAGCAGTGAGGAAGAGAGAGAGAGAGAGAGACAGAGAAATATAAACAAAGCAGTGAGGAAGAGAGAGAGAGGAGAGAGAGAGAGAAATATAAACAAAGCAGTGAGGAAGAGAGAGAGAGGAGAGAGAGAGAGAAATATAAACAAAGCAGTGAGGAAGAGAGAGAGAGGAGAGAGAGACAGAGAAATATAAACAAAGCAGTGAGGAAGAGAGAGAGAGGAGAGAGAGAGAGAAATATAAACAAAGCAGTGAGGAAGAGAGAACCTGTGTGCAGCTCCAGGAGTGATGTCAGATGGGCTCTTCTCCTACCAGCAGATCAATCTCATTCACACACAGTTCAGTCCATTCTAGACCAATGGAAACATGCAACAGTATCACCAATACCATGCAGGCCTCCCAATGCAAATACTGTAGGACCTGTCACTGTCAAGGACTAGACCTGTCTGATCCTGCACTCTGTAGTTGTTGATCTCAGCTGAAGGAGAACTGCAGACAGATACATTGTGCATTGAACAGTAAACACATGGCCTGTGCTGTCAGACAGGCAGTACATAATATTTTAGCTTAAAGCTAAAAATGTGACACCAGACTGGATGAGGAGGAGACTGCATCTACAATGGACGACAGGCAGTTGTCCCACGGTTCATTCCGTCGACTACAGACGACCATATGATGAACGGCGATATATGCCTGTTACCCCTATGGTTATGGGGAACGGTTTGAGTGTGTATGAGGTATCACTGACCTCCGTGATGCGTGGGTTGGTACACTGGACTTTCTTGCTGGACAGGTCGAGCCAGCGGGTGGTATAGGGGTTGAGGGGCGGGCAGTGGTGGCGCAGGGTACAGCGGCCCTCTCCACTACACCAACCACACTGGAACTTCCTCTGGGCCTTCAGACACATGCCACAGCTGTCCCTCTGGGCCACACACTTATACAGGTGCACTGTGGGATTCAGGAGGACTCAGGGTAAACACTACAGTGTTGGGAACAGTAAACAGCATTTGATTTGAACGTAACATTATACTGACAATTTAACACATTTGTCAACCTAACATTATCTGACAAACATACTGTAGTGTAATGTAGTACTGGACTATATTCCTGGGGGATTTAGTTGGTTAAACATTACATTCTTTAAGAATGATACCACTGTGCTCTTCATACCTGCTGTTTGGGTAAAAGCAGGTATTATGCTGTGTATCCAGCTGAGACAAGACGTTATTTGACAATGAGCATCTGTTTATGTGTTGGTGTCAACAAATGTGTGTGTGTGTGCTTGGTTGGTTTCACTATCCTTGTAGGGACCAAAAGACCTCACAAGGATAGTAAAACAAGGAAAGTGAGGACATTTCACTGGTCCCCACCAGGAAAAAGGCTATTTTATGATTAGGGTTACAATCAGGGTTAAGGTTAGAATTAGGGTTAGGGTTAGGGGTTAGGTTAAGGGTTAGGAGTTAGGTTTAGGGGTTTAGGTTTAAGGTAAGGGTTAAGGTTAGGTTAGGTTTAGGGTTAGGGGTTAAGGTTTAAGGTAAGGGTTAAGGTTAGAATTAGGGTTAGGGTTAGGGGTTACGTTAAGGGTTAGGAGTTAGGTTTAGGGGTTTAGGTTTAAGGTAAGGGTTAAGGTTAGGTTAGGTTTAGGGTTAGGGGTTACGTTAAGGGTTAAGGTTAGGTTAGGTTTAGGGGTTACGTTAAGGGTTAAGGTTAGGTTAGGTTTAGGGGTTTAGGTTTAAGGTAAGGGTTAAAGTTAGGTTAGGTTTAGGGGTTAGGGAAAATAGGATTTTGAAAGGGAATGAATTGTTTGGTCCCCACAGGGATAGTAAAACAAGCAATGTGAATGTCTTACCTTGGATATTATCTGGGTTGTCTATAATGAAGTTGCCGTTCCAGACCACTGAAAAATCCACTGGCAACTCACTGATCTTCATCCCTTCATAGAGATACTGAGAGAGAGAGAGAGAGAGAGAAAGAGAGAGAGAGAGAGAGAGAGAGAGAGAGGTGAGGTAGGGGGAAAGAGGGAGGGGAGGGAGAGAGAAGGGGGAGAGAAGGAAAAAGTAGAGAGGGAGCAAAAGAGAGCAAGAGGGAGAAAAAAATGCAAAATAGAGAATTTCAGCATGAGAAACTTAAATACCCACCACAAATCCCTGACCCTGGCGCTGCATGTAGAATGTTCCCCTAACGTTGCTACAACCTTGCATCACCACCTCATTATAAATAGGACAAGAGGAAGAGGAGAGTTAAAGAGATTCTCCGGTACTTTTCTATACGTTTTAGCCAGTAATTGTGATAGTAGCACTCACAAGCCAAAAGTCGTCTCTGAAAATGGCGTACTACCTCACATATGTGCAGATATGTGTACTACGCTATTGCCCTCTCCTTCTCTGCTGTCCACTGAGCCGGCCCTGCAACCTCATTGGATAACGCTGGACAGGACTCTTGCTACCTGTCACTCAAAGGCGAAGGGCTAAATCTCAAAGTATAAAACTCAAATTGCTAGGGAGCTGGCCCACGTGGGGGGAAAAGTAGGGAAAATGGCAGGGCACAGCTTCAAGAAGACAGTTGCTTTCGAACTAGAGATTTCATGATTAATTGAGGTAAGACAGTAATTCTGCTCATAGATGATATATGTATGAAGTACACATTGACACATCCAGCCCAAAGCGGGAGGTTTACAAAAAACGTTCTTAGTCGCCAAAGCCCCAGAGCATGTCTTTAAGTCCTCCTAGATTCCACCTTCTCTCTGCCATCCTAGATCCCCCTTCCTTCTCTCTGTCCTCATAGATTCCCCCTTCCTTCTCTCTGTCCTTCTAAATTCCCCCTTCCTTCTCTCTGTCCTTCTAAATTCCCCCTTCCTTCTCTCTGTCCTCCTAGATTCCCCCTTCCTTCTCTCTGTCCTCCTAGATTCCCCCTTCCTTCTCTCTGTCCTTAGATTCCCCATTCCTTCTCTCTGTCCTCCTAGATTCCACATTCCTTCTCTCTGTCCTCCTAGATTCCCCATTCCTTCTCTCTGTCCTCCTAGATTCCCCCTTCCTTCTTTCTGTCCTCCTAGATTCCCCATTCCTTCTCTCTGTCCTCCTATATTCCCCCTTCCTTCTCTCTGTCCTCCTATATTCCCCCTTCCTTCTCTCTGTCCTCATAGATTCCCCCTTCCTTCTCTCTGTCCTCCTAGATTCCCCCTTCCTTCTCTCTGTCCTCCTAGATTCCCCCTTCCTTCTCTCTGTCCTCCTAGATTCCCCATTCCTTCTCTCTGTCCTCCTAGAGTCCCCCTTCCTTCTCTCTGTCCTCCTAGATTCCCCCTTCCTTCTCTCTGTCCTCCTAGATTCCCCCTTCCTTCTTTCTGTCCTCCTAGATTCCCCCTTCCTTCTTTCTGTCCTCCTAAATTCCCCCTTCCTTCTCTCTGTCCTCCTAGATTCTCCCTTCCTTCTCTCTGTCCTCCTATATTCCCCCTTCCTTCTCTCTGTCCTCCTAGATTCCCCCTTCCTTCTTTCTGTCCTCCTAGATTCCCCCGTCCTTCTTTCTGTCCTCCTAGATTCCCCATTCCTTCTCTCTGTCCTCCTATATTCCCCCTTCCTTCTCTCTGTCCTCCTATATTCCCCCTTCCTTCTCTCTGTCCTCATAGATTCCCCCTTCCTTCTCTCTGTCCTCCTAGATTCCCCCTTCCTTCTCTCTGTCCTCCTATATTCCCACTTCCTTCTCTCTGTCCTCCTAGATTCCCCCTTCCTTCTCTCTGTCCTCCTAGATTCCCCATTCCTTCTCTCTGTCCTCCTAGATTCCCCCTTCCTTCTCTCTGTCCTCCTATATTCCCCCTTCCTTCCCTCTGTCCTCATAGATTCCCCCTTCCTTCTCTCTGTCCTCCTAGATTCCCCCTTCCTTCTCTCTGTCCTCCTATATTCCCCCTTCCTTCCCTCTGTCCTCATAGATTCCCCCTTCCTTCTCTCTGTCCTCCTAGATTCCCCTTTCCTTCTCTCTGTCAGCCTAAATCCCCCCTTCCTTCTTTCTGTCCTCATAGATTCCCCCTTCCTTCTCTCTGTCAGCCTAGATTCCCCCTTCCTTCTCTCTGTCAGCCTAAATTCCCCCTTCCTTCTTTCTGTCCTCATAGATTCCCCATTCCTTATCTCTGCCATCATAGATTCCCCCTTCCTTCTCTCTGTCCTCCTATATTCCCCCTTCCTTCTCTCTGTCCTCCTAGATTCCCCCTTCCTTCTCTCTGTCCTCATAGATTCCCCCTTCCTTCTCTCTGTCCCCATAGATTCCCCCTTCCTTCTCTCTGTCCTCATAGATTCCCCCTTCCTTCTCTCTGTCCTCATAGATTCCCCCTTCCTTATCTCTGCCATCATAGATTCCCCCTTCCTTCTCTCTGTCCTCCTATATTCCCCCTTCCTTCTCTCTGTCCTCATAGATTCCCCCTTCCTTCTCTCTGTCCTCCTAGATTCCCCCTTCCTTCTCTCTGTCCTCCTATATTCCCCCTTCCTTCTCTCTGTCCTCCTATATTCCCCCTTCCTTCTCTCTGTCCTCCTAGATTCCCCATTCCTTCTCTCTGTCCTCCTAGATTCCCCCTTCCTTCTCTCTGTCCTCCTATATTCCCCCTTCCTTCCCTCTGTCCTCATAGATTCCCCCTTCCTTCCCTCTGTCCTCCTAGATTCCCCCTTCCTTCCCTCTGTCCTCATAGATTCCCCCTTCCTTCTCTCTGTCCTCCTAGATTCCCCCTTCCTTCTTTCTGTCCTCCTAGATTCCCCCTTCCTTCTTTCTGTCCTCCTAAATTCCCCCTTCCTTCTCTCTGTCCTCCTAGATTCTCCCTTCCTTCTCTCTGTCCTCCTATATTCCCCCTTCCTTCTCTCTGTCCTCCTAGATTCCCCCTTCCTTCTTTCTGTCCTCCTAGATTCCCCCTTCCTTCTCTCTGTCCTCCTAGGTGATGTCCTCCGCTGCCTCTCTTGCCCTTATCTCCTTCGTGGCTGTTTGTGGCTGTGTGTGTGTGGCTGTGTGTGGCTGTGTGTGTGGCTGTGTGTGTGGCTGTGGCTGTGGCTGTGTGTGTGTGTGTGTGTGTGTGTGTGTGTGTGTGTGTGTGTGTGTGTGTCCCTCTCTGGGAATAGGACTGGAATCAGTGTGAGCCTGGCTGGAGGGCAGAGCAGAGCTTCACTGCATTAACAGTCCTCTCCTCTCCTGTGCTGTCCTGTGTAACTACCCAGGCCAGGGCCCCTCTCTCACCCAGCCTATCCACTGACAGGCTACTGCTGCTGGGTACAGTTGACATGGCTAGAGGCCTCACACCACAGACACTGTTAACACTCTCACTAAGAGTCTGACAATCATTGACATTCATTGACATTGAGAGTGCAAAATGGGAATAGATATTGTGTGTTAAATATAGTGGATGTGTGAGGGTTATTTAGGAGTTAACCAGGGTGTTGTGGTGATGTAGTGGACGTGTGAGGGTTATTTAGGAGTTAACCAGGGTGTTGTGGTGATGTAGTGGACGTGTGAGGGTTATTTAGGAGTTAACCAGGGTGTTGTGGTGATATAGTGGATGTGTGAGGGATTTGTAGGAGTTAACCAGGGTGTTGTGGTGATGTAGTGGATGTGTGAGGGTTATGTAGGAGTTAACCAGGGTGTTTTGGTGATGTAGTGGACGTGTGAGGGTTATTTAGGAGTTAACCAGGGTGTTGTGGTGATATAGTGGATGTGTGAGGGTTATTTAGGAGTTAACCAGGGTGTTGTGGTGATGTAGTGGATGTGTGAGGGTTATGTAGGAGTTAACCAGGGTGTTGTGGTGATGTAGTGGATGTGTGAGGGTTATTTAGGAGTTAACCAGGGTGTTGTGGTGATGTAGTGGACGTGTGAGGGTTATTTAGGAGTTAACCAGGGTGTTGTGGTGATGTAGTGGATGTGTGAGGGTTATGTAGGAGTTAACCAGGGTGTTTTGGTGATGTAGTGGACGTGTGAGGGTTATTTAGGAGTTAACCAGGGTGTTGTGGTGATATAGTGGATGTGTGAGGGTTATTTAGGAGTTAACCAGGGTGTTGTGGTGATGTAGTGGATGTGTGAGGGTTATGTAGGAGTTAACCAGGGTGTTGTGGTGATGTAGTGGATGTGTGAGGGTTATTTAGGAGTTAACCAGGGTGTTGTGGTGATGTAGTGGACGTGTGAGGGTTATTTAGGAGTTAACCAGGGTGTTGTGGTGATATAGTGGATGTGTGAGGGTTATTTAGGAGTTAACCAGGGTGTTGTGGTGATATAGTGGATGTGTGAGGGTTATTTAGGAGTTAACCAGGGTGTTGTGGTGATATAGTGGATGTGTGAGGGTTATTTAGGAGTTAACCAGGGTGTTGTGGTGATATAGTGGATGTGTGAGGGTTATTTAGGAGTTAACCAGGGTGTTGTGGTGATATAGTGGATGTGTGAGGGTTATTTATTTATTTACCCTAACCCTGCAGTGTGTTACTGTGTGTTACTAACCCTAACCCTGCAGTGTGTTGCTGTGTGTTACTAACCCTAACCCTGCAGTGTGTTACTGTGTGTTACTAACCCTAACCCTGCAGTGTGTCGCTGTGTGTTACTAACCCTAACCCTGCAGTGTGTTACTGTGTGTTACTGTGTGTTACTAACCCTAACCCTGCAGTGTGTTACTGTGTGTTACTAACCCTAACCCTGCAGTGTGTTACTGTGTGTTACTAACCCTAACCCTGCAGTGTGTTGCTGTGTGTTACTAACCCTAACCCTGCAGTGTGTTACTGTGTGTTACTAACCCTAACCCTGCAGTGTGTTACTGTGTGTTACTAACCCTAACCCTGCAGTGTGTTGCTGTGTGTTACTAACCCTAACCCTGCAGTGTGTTACTGTGTGTTACTAACCCTAACCCTGCAGTGTGTTACTGTGTGTTACTAACCCTAACCCTGCAGTGTGTTACTGTGTGTTACTAACCCTAACCCTGCAGTGTGTTACTGTGTGTTACTAACCCTAACCCTGTAGTGTGTTACTGTGTGTTACTAACCCTAACCATGCACTGTGTTACTGTGTGTTACTAACCCTAACCCTGCAATGTATTACTGTGTGTTACTAACCCTACCCCTCCACTGTGTTACTGTGTGTTACTAACCCTAACCCTGCAGTGTGTTACTGTGTGTTACTAACCCTAACCCTGCAGTGTGTTACTGTGTGTTACTAACCCTAACCCTGCAATGTATTACTGTGTGTTACTGTGTGTTACTAACCCTACCCCTCCACTGTGTTACTGTGTGTTACTAACCCTAACCCTGCAGTGTGTTACTGTGTGTTACTAACCCTAACCCTCCACTGTGTTACTGTGTGTTACTAACCCTAACCCTGCAGTGTGTTACTGTGTGTTACTAACCCTAACCCTCCACTGTGTTACTGTGTGTTACTAACCCTAACCCTGCAGTGTGTTACTGTGTGTTACTAACCCTAACCCTGCAGTGTGTTACTGTGTGTTATTAACCCTAACCCTGCAGTGTGTTACTGTGTGTTACTAACCCTAACCCTGCAGTGTGTTACTGTGTGTTACTAACCCTAACCCTGCAGTGTGTTACTGTGTGTTACTAACCCTAACCCTGCAGTGTGTTACTGTGTGTTACTAACCCTAACCCTGCAGTGTGTTACTGTGTGTTACTAACCCTAACCCTGCAGTGTGTTACTGTGTGTTACTAACCCTAACCCTGCAGTGTGTTACTGTGTTTTACTAACCCTAACCCTGCAGTGTGTTACTGTGTGTTACTAACCCTAACCCTGCAGTGTGTTACTGTGTGTTACTAACCCTAACCCTGCAGTGTGTTACTGTGTGTTTCTAACCCTAACCCTACAGTGTGTTACTGTGTGTTACTGTGTGTTACTAACCCTAACCCTGCAGTGTGTTACTGTGTTTTACTAACCCTAACCCTGCAGTGTGTTACTGTGTGTTACTAACCCTAACCCTGCAGTGTGTTACTGTGTGTTACTAACCCTAACCCTGCAGTGTGTTACTGTGTTTTACTAACCCTAACCCTGCAGTGTGTTACTGTGTGTTACTAACCCTAACCCTGCAGTGTGTTACTGTGTGTTACTAACCCTAACCCTGCAGTGTGTACCCACCGAGCTGTTCTGACACTGTACAGAGGAGCTGTTGAAGCGCAGGGCGGTGACACGGTGGCTGACCCCCTGGATGTGGAGGACACACTCGTACCCCCGCTGGCCAGACTGGGGCTGGGGAAGGTTCCGGGCCTTCAGGGTGATGGGCTTCACCTCCCCAGCTGGGATCAGAATCTCCTCTGACCGCACCAGCTGAGGACAGTCCTAGAGAGGGGGGTGGGGAAGGTTAAAGGTCAAATAAACTAACAGACATAACAATCACAGTGGATACACACAAACAACAAACACACGCAGCAGACACACACATAGAAGCTAGCTGGCTAACATTGTATATTTCCTTGGATGAAAGAACAAAAGCCCTTGACACGAGAAGGAGTGATGGAGAGAGAGGGGAGGGAGGTAGCAGGGTCAAACTGGCCACAGAGGCTGGTGCTGGAGATTGTTGGCTGCTCCACTTCTTCCACTCCAAAGCCTTTCTCACATAATAGGATCACCTCGGAGGGTCAATCTTCTAAAATGGCAGCCAGTGCTTTGTCACTGATGACAACAGACAGCGGGAGGAAACATCTGCAGGATCATAAAACTGGGGGAGGCCAATAATAGCTACAGCTGTGTGTGGGTGTGTATGTGTGTGTGTGTGTATCAGTCAGTGCTGCCACAGTCGGTCTCTTTGGAGTGTGTCAAAAGGGAAGTGTGAAGAGAGAGGCCACTGTCCTCCTGTCCTTTGCAGCAGTAGTCTGTTCTCACTCTCAGACAGACAGATCAGTGTGTTACTTTACACCCTGATAGATAGATAGATAGATAGATAGATAGATAGATAGGCGGTAAACACACTCCACTGTCACAGAGAGCGAGAGGAGAGGAAGAGTGTGTGTGTGTGTGTGTGTGTCAGTGGAGGCTGCTGAGGGGAGGACGGCTCATAATAATGGCTGGAACAGAGTAAATGGAATGGCATCAAACACATGGAAACCGTTTGATGTATTTGATACCATTCCCCGTATCTTGCTCCAGCCATTAACACGTGTCCGTCCTCCCCAATTAAGGTGCCACCAACCTCCTGTGGTGTGTGTATGGTATGTACCTCGGAGGCGTTGACGCGTCCCTCCTGGAAGGAGCAGCTGGAGGGGTCATGGGTACACAGGTTACGGTACTTGCACCAGTGGCAGCGGAAGGCACTGTTCACACAGGACAGACACCTGGAGACAGAGGACAAACAGATGGACAGGACAGACACTCAGGAATCTGCACCAGTCAAGTGGGAGGAGGTGGCACAAAACGGGCATGAATTGCCAAGGAGGAAACAAGTGCAGCAGATCCCAAGTGGGCACCTGCTGTTGATGCCCTTGTGGTTGGCACGGTACCTCCTAGCTCCTACAGGAAGTGTGCCAACCTAGCGCTCCAACTAGTTTCTAGTGGTTTCCTAACCTGTTTGTGTGAATAGAGGCAAAGCAGCTACAGCCGGCCCCGGGACACAGAGGGCACTATTGTTTTCTTATTTAGTGCACTTTGTTTTCACCTGGTCCCCGTAGTATTCTAAACAGGGAACAGGATGCCATTTGGGACGAACCACAGCGACTGAAGCAGAGTCAGGGAGGTAAAGTGAGTAATGGGGATGAATAATATGTTGGCACAGCTTGATCCTGTCATTACCGTTAGGCCAGTGTTATTGTAATGTGGTTGTAATTACCAGCTGGCATGGTGCCTGCGTGCTGCCATAGATGCCCTGGGCATGGTGGGCATGGGGGGTGGGTAGAGATATGGCTGGCATCCTCTATGTAGGCATCTATAACCACCTCAAACAATGGCTCTGTGTTCATCCTCTCTAGGATGAGATGAGGGAGGAGGGTAGAGAATGTTGAGGGATGGCAGGGAAACAGCAGACACAAACTTGGGCATAAGATGATGTCAGGGTGTGTGCGTGTCTCTGTGCCAATGTCATGACTCAGACCTCTCAGGAAGGGAGGAAGGGGACAGTGTTGCGTAGTCTAGCTGTCAGCATGTTTGCTACTACTACTATTATAAGCATCATCATGATGGAAGCCTTGGCCTGATAAGCTGTCCCCCTGATACTCTGTCCCCCTGATACTCTGTCCCCCTGATACTCTGTCCCCCAATACTCTGTCCCCCAATACTCTGTCCCCTAAAGCCGTTCTCACATTGGCACTTTGAAGTGACTCAAATCCCATTTATTTGTCCAATTCATATCTGTTTTTCTGCCTGCAGCCTGAACAGCCAAAAACCACCTACAATTGTAGGTGGAAATCAAAGACAAATCTGATTCCTGGCCATATGACGTGTGTCTGAACGGTCAAATTTGATTTATTTGCCCTCAAATGGTTAGACTGTTATTCAGTATATCTTGTTGCTTGCTGGCTACTCTGTCGACAGTTTGACAAGAACATGTGGTAGATAACTAGCTTGGTAATTGTTTTTCAAACAAATGAGTGAATGTTCTAGAAAGCTAAACAGCTACCTAGCTAGCTAGTTGACTGCTGTAGATAGTGAAAAAGGACTAGTGACCAATCTGATTTGGTCACTTGTAACTTGCTGTTTGGACAGCCAGTAGTCCAAAAGAGATTTGAAAAACAAAACTGATTTGAGCATCAAGGTCTGCAGTGTGAACAAGGCTCAAGGGTTGTGTCACTGTGATGTTGATTAAAATGGTTGTACAATTTTCTGACAAGAGGTCCATGTCTCTATGACTGCATCTGAAAGGGCATCCTATTTCCTATATAGTGCGCTACTTTTGACCAGAACCGTATGAGGGCCCTAGTCAAACGTAGTGCACGATATAGGGTGCTGGGGACTGATTCAGACTAACCCCACAGTGTGACTGGTACAGTAACTGGTCCCTCCTTATAGTCTTACTGTACAGTATAATGAGGAGTTGATTGTTGGACTGATGTATAGTCTAATTGAGCTTTTCCAGGCTGGATAAATGATGCAGACTTGTTTATGCTGAAATATTCATCAGAGCAAAAACATGGGAGGATTTAATTCAGAAGAATGAGGCTGATTCGCCCGCCGGTATAGCAGTATGGGTGTGTGTGTGTGTGTGTGTGTGTGTGTGTGTGTGTGTGTGTGTGTGTTTACTGCTTGATTATCTGAGTAGATGTGGGAGCTCTTAATATAGTACACTGTGATTTTGTGTTCCACTCAGACAGGCTCCTCAGACTGTGACTTTGTGTTCCACTCAGACAGGCTCCTCAGACTGTGACTTTGTGTTCCACTCAGACAGGCTCCTCAGACTGTGACTTTGTGTTCCACTCAGACAGGCTCCTCAGACTGTGACTTTGTGTTCCACTCAGACAGGCTCCTCAGACTGTGACTTTGTGTTCCACTCAGACAGGCTCCTCAGACTGTGACTTTGTGTTCCACTCAGACAGGCTCCTCAGACTGACTTCAGACACAAGGACATAGTCAGACACTGACACTACAGGGGAGGGGAGGGGCTGAAGACAGAGGGCCATGACATCCAACAGAGCCAGTTTCAGACTCTGAGCAGAAAATAAACAGGCTTCCCCAAGGTAACCGTTGAAGAGCTGATGGCAGGGAGCAGCCATCAGCCTCCCAGCCTAAAAGGCAAGGTGTAGGGACACCGTAACATATTCACACAGTGTTGATTCAGTAGTGTGGCCCTAGACTGCAGGGCTCCAGGGTCCTTCACAAATGCTGATCTAGAAGCAGGTCTCCCCCTGTCAATATAATCTTATTCATAATGATCTAACAGGGAAAACTGATGCTAGATCAGCAGTGAATACCAGCCCAGGACTGCAGGAGTAGATGAGGAAGATACTCACAGTTGGTGAACACTGCAGTTGTAGAACTTGACCTCCGTGCTGATGACCATCTGACCAGTCTCCTTAGAGTTGAGCCTCAACTCTACACCTGACCAGTCTAGAGAGAGAGAGAGGGAGAGCGAGAGAGAGAGACAGGGAGAGAGAGACAGGGAAAGAGAGAGAGAGCGAGAGAGACAGGGAGAGCGAGAGAGAGGAGAGAGAGAGAGAGAGAGAGAGAGAGAGAGAGAGAGAGAGACAGGGAGAGTGAGAGAGAGAGAGAGAGGACAGAGAGAGAGAGGACAGAGAGAGAGAGAAAGAGAGAGAGATAGAAAGAGAGAGAGAGAGAAAGAGAGAAAGAGAGAGAGAGAGAGAGAGAGAGAGAAAGAGAGAGAGAAAGAGAAAGTGAGAGAGAGACAGAGAGACACAGAGAGAGAGAGAGAGAGAGCGAGAGAGAGAGAGAGAGAGAGAGAGAGAGACAGAGACAGAGAGGGAGAGAGAGAGAGAGAGAGAGGACAGAGAGGACAGAGAGAAAGAGAGAGAGAGAGACAGGGAGAGTGAGAGAGAGAGGACAGAGAGAGAGAGAGAGAGAGTGAGAGAGAGGACAGAGAATGATGAATGAAGCACTTATTCAAATGAAACACTATAACATGTAGCAGCTTGTACCAACCCTTCCTGGATTCAATATAACCTGCTTAGAATACAAATGGAGAGACACACAAACACAACACCCCTCTTTTTCTTGAAGTCTATCTTATCAGTTTCTCAAGAACACATCCCTCCTCTTTCTCTAGCAGTCTCTCTATCCCTTGGGGTTCTATATTCCCCTCAGTACTCTATCCTTCCCCTCCCCCAGTTTCTATCCTTCCTTCAGTCTGTCCTTCTGTCTGTCTGCTTGTTCACCCTCTCAGTCCCCTGGAGGCCTGGAAGGGACCCAGAGGGCAGGTAGCGGGCAGTGAGGTACCGGGTGCCAGTCTCTGCTCTGGGACAGCTGGGTCTGAGATGGGTCTGAGTGGCTACCAGGTACCCGCTGAGGTCCAAGCTGACCCATCCGGCCGGCCACTCATCCCACACAAACACACATCTCATCCCACACTCTGAGTCACACAACACCTACAGACGCACAGTATAACCCATGTTTTCTCCTTTTTATTTGAATATGTTTGGCAGGTAGCCTAGCAGTTAAGCGTATTGGGCCAGTAACCGAAAGGTTCGAATCCCTGAGCCGGCAAGGTGGAGAATTCTGTCGTTCTGCCCCTGAGCAAGGCAGTTTACCCCCAACAACAACTGGGCACATTGGATGATGATTAAGGCAGCCCCCATGCACCTCTCTGATTCAGAGGGGTTGGGTTAAATACGGAAGACACATTTCGGTTGAATGCATTCAGTTGTACAACTAACTAGGTATCGTCTTTCCATTTCCCTCTTAGTCTCTCCATTTCCAGCATTTTAGAAAATGACCATCTGGGACTGCAGTGATTTGGCAGTGTGTGGTCCTTAATCAGAATAACAAACTCATAGTTATTCTACTATAAAGACAAAGGGAAATATCTGTGTTATGAACAATGCTGCTGTGTTTTCTCTCTCTCTCCATGTCAGATCACAGAATGATGTGATGTGTAAAGTAGAAAGCAGGCTTGGGCTCAGACGGTTCATAGTGTGGGAGGTTTTAATGAACTTAAGTACATTGTTCTCTCTCACTGCACCTGTTGGGGATATGTTTTTCCACACACCAGACATAACAGTGCCCTACATCAGCTCTGCATTTCAGCTTTCCAACACATCATCTATTTGGCAACTACTAGCGTTGGGCCAGTAACCGAAAGGTTTGTGATTCGAATACCGGAGCCAACAAGGTAAAAAATCTGTCGATGTCCCCTTGAGCAAGGCACTTTTGCCCGAGGCGATGAACTACTATGGCTGACCCTGTAAAACAACACTTTTCACTGCACCTATCTGGTGTATGTGACAATAAAACTAAACTAATTAAGTATGAACCCCAATTAGAGACAACGATTACCAGCTGCCTCTAATTGGGAATCATACACAAACACCAACATAGAAAGATAAACCTAGAACCCCACATAGAAATAATAAACTAGACTAAACACCCCTAGTCACGCCCTGACCTACTCTACCATAGAAAATATAGGCTTTCTATGGTCAGGATGTGACATTCTGTTAAATGAAGGATATTCCATGTGAGAAATTGCCAAGCAACTGAAGATCTTGTACAATGATGTGTACTACTCCCTTCACAGAACAGCGCAAACTGGCTCTAACCAGAATATAAAGAGGAGTGGGAGGCCCTGGTGCACAACTGAGCAAGAGGACAAGTACATTAGAGCGTCTAGTTTGAGAAACAGACACCTCACAAGTCCTCAACTGGCAGCTTCATTAAATAGTACCCGCAAAACACCAGTCTCAACTTCAACAGTGAAGAGGCAACCCCAGGATGCTGGACTTCTAGGCAGAGTTGCAAAGAAAAAGCCATATTTCAGATTGACCAATAAAATAAAATATTATGATGGGCAAAAGAACACAGACAATGGACAGAGGAAAATTGGAAAAAAAAGTGTCATCGACAGACTAATCTAAGTTTGAGCTGTTCGGATCACAAAGAAGAACATTCATGAGACACAGAAAAAATGAAAAGATGCTGAAGTAGTGCTTGACACCATCTGTCAAGCATGGTGGAGGCAATGTTATGGTCTGGGGGTGCTTTGGTGGTGACAAAGTGGGAAATTTGTACAGGGTAAAAGGGATCTTGAAGAAGGAAGGCTATCACCCCATTTTGCAACGCCATGCGATACCCTGTGGACGGTGCTTAATTGGAGCCAATTTCCTCCTACAACAGGACAATGACCCAAAGCACAGCTCCAAACTATGCAATAACTATTTAGGGAAGAAGCAGTCAGCTGGTATTCTGTCTATAATGGAGTGGCCAGCACAGTCACCGGATCTCAACCCTATTCAGCTGTTGTGGGAGCAGTTTGACCGTATGGTACGTAAGAAGTGCCCATCAAGCCAATCCAATTTGTGGGAGGTGCTTCAGGGGAAGCATGTGGTTAAATTGCTTCAGATTACCTCAACAAATTGACAACTAGAATGCCAAAGGTCTGTAAGGCTGTAATTGTGGCAAATGGAGGATTCTTTAACGAAAGCAAAGTTTGAAAGACACAATTATTATTTCAATTAAAAATCATTACTTATAACCTTGTCAACATCTTGACTATATTTCCTATTCATTTTGCAACTCATTTCATGTATGTTTTAATGGAAAACAAGGACATTTCCAAACTTTTGAACGGTAGTGTATGTTGTTCCTGTGTCTGCCATTTTGTTTCCCTCTCAGGCAGATAAAACCTCCCCTCCCGCCATCTTCTTCTTTCACTCCGTCCTTCCTCCCTCCCTTCCCTAGCTCCTCCACTGTCACCCTCCCTCCTTTCCCTCTCTCCCCCTTCCTTCACTTTCATTACTTCTGCACATGATCAATGTTCATCTGGTCAATAACCTCTCCCCTGGTTGTTTGGAAGGTAGGTAGGTAGGTGGCCGGCTAGACATTCATATAAGCCCCCACATGCCACCGACTTGGTGACTGTTGGGTAAACATGGCTGACATTTTAGTCTCAGAGATGGGATTACATCACTGTGACAGCACACACATACACAAACAAACAAACAAATAGTGTGTGTAATCATCTACAGTGATTGTAGTATGTGTGTGTGATCACCAATGACGTCACACATGAATATTACATGTTCTACATTTGATACATGTGGAGCTCTGAAATATTTCAGTGCTCATAAATCCTGGGCTCAAAACCTGGCTCTCTAGCAGAAAGAAAAATCTAGCAGAGAAAAATAACCTTGGCTTGGGCCTATTTACCTTACTTGGAAAGGAACATCAATACACCATCTAGTTTTTAAAAATGTATTCAGATTTTGTTTTTTACAATACATAAACTTACAGATGCACATAAACATCCACAACATCACTTATTGCTCACACCCACCTGCTCACACCCCCACCTCCAGCGCCTGTATTACTCTCAGCAATATTTTTTATTTTATTTTTTATTTAACCTTTATTTAACTAGGCAAGTCAGATAAGATCACATTCTTATTTACAATGACGACTTAAGCATGGACGATGCTGGGTCAATTATGTGCCACCCTATGGGACTCCCAATCACAGCCGGATGTGATGCAGGCTGGATTCGAACCATGTACTGCAGTGACACCTCTATACACTGATATGGAGTGTCTTAGACCACTGCGCCACTCGGCCTCATACTGCACCATTTTGTGTCTCTCTGTCGCCCACACACTTTCAACATTTACATAATAAATCATTTGACATTTCCATTGTGTTAATGATGAAGGATTGATTTACAGTTTGGAAGTATACGTTTTTTCAAGATGATTGAGGAGAAAAGTATGGTCCAACCCATTGGGTATCTCACTACACCCCCATATGCCATGTCTGGAAGTATGCAGACAGACAGGTTAACAGTACATTTACATTGTAATACTTCTCAGACAACTTTCTAACTCTTCTGGTGGTTCATTTCTTTACTATCAAATGAGGAGAGACAAACATATCACACAAGTCAGAGTTATACTTAAACTAAATCTTTAATAATAAGAGCTTTGCAATAGCAATGACTTTCAACAATTCACCATTTCAAATGATCCGTTGAGAGTCATAAAACAAAAGTACAAAGGTCTTTGAAAGCCAAGATACACCCCTTTCAACCTACATGACGAACAACAGATACATAGAATGTCCACAAGGTTAAGACTCCAAACTGGAACCATCTCTTCCTGGTACGGTATAGAGCAGAAACATTAACTCATGTTTTCTGGAATGCTCTTTAGGTTTTATCACCCAAAGACATGGTAAATCTCCTCTGTCAGTGTTATCTCATAGAGGCCCATACTCAGTAGAACACACACACACAATAGTTAACAGAACACTCTATTCTGTCGAATAAAACAATCATTATAATGCAATACAAGCATTATAACATAATCTTGCAATTTCCCTGACACTCTGCCCATGACTTTTGGACTATATAGCATTCCCAGAAGGCATGGGTTATTGAGTCACTGTTAGTTTTACACTAAGACTGGCTCTCTGCTGTTGTGCTGTAGAATTTGAAATACATTTTATACATTGGTTTATACTGGATTTCCGTAAAATTGTTAGTTACATTTTGTTAGTTAGATATGCAAAACATTGCAGAGAGCCTATAATACATATCATATGAATATATTTTCTGACTCAAATGGGGTTCCCTCAAGATTACTCTGAAATGTCTTGATATGAAACTTTTAAGTAATGAAAATATCTACATTGGTCCGTCCAAAATAGCTTTTTAATTCTGTCATGGAAATAAATGTATTTCCTGTTACCAAGTCATTTATGGTTTCTATGCTTTTAGTTTTCCATGTAGACCATTCTATCAGTGAATTGTGAAAAGCTATCCAAGGACTGTACGGGTTATGTTTTTAAGGAGTGATATTGGTTATACTGTTCTTAACTCGGAAGTTATTAATGTTCTTAGCTTTATACTTAGAAAATATACGCACAAAAAGTTTCTGGGGGTGAGCATGTGCCTCTTCAATATGTACCCACTGTTCCTTTTTAATGCATTTAACTATGTTCCAAGAAAAAGCCTTGGGTAGCGAGTTGACACAATTCCAAGACTGGAAGGTTAAAACCCTCCGCAGACTTAGGAAGGTGTACACCATCTTGTTCAATGCAACCTTTACTAGCTTACCATCCCTGAGCTATTCCTTGTCTACCTCCCCATTATCAGTCTGTCCTACCCTGTACCTCTACACTGACCTCAGTGCTGTGTTAGCCCCATGTGAGGGCAGTAATGTGGGCAGCTCTATCCGGACACAGGCCCTGGTCCCTGGTCATCCATCCTCCAGGTTTCTTAATGAGGCCAGGGCTGGTGTGGAGCACACTCCCCAGCCAGGGGGACTGGTCTGCGGGCTGGGGGAGCTCATTAGGCTGCCTGGATCACCACCCACGTGAGGCTTTGGATCGATGATGGGACCAGATGTGGGATTAGTGAATGGAGACCAGTGTGTGTGTTAGAGAGTGGAGACGGACAGAGGGAACATCGAACATCTCATTAACACACGACTCTACAGGAGCTTATAAATAGCAGAGAGAGGGAGGAAAAGAAGGAAGAGAAATAATGGTTGTAATGCCACAGCCCGCTGCTGTACTGTGTACAACTGTATGGCTCAAAGCCAACTATCACCTTGACTTTAATGGCAGTTCATTTAAGTGAATCTAGCTAGTATGGAATCGAGGAACATAATTGTTTTCCATTGGTGATTGTGATTGCCTCCTTCGCCAGATACATCAGGTGCATGTGTGCATCTACCTTGGTCAGCAGGTATGAGAGGAACATGCATGTGTGTATCTACCTTGGTCAGCAGGTATGAGAGGAACATGCATGTGTGTATCTACCTTGGTCAGCAGGTATGAGAGGAACATGCATGTGTGTATCTACCTTGGTCAGCAGGTATGAGAGGAACATGCATGTGTGTATCTACGTTGGTCAGCAGGTATGAGAGGAACATGCATGTGTGTATCTACCTTGGTCAGCAGGTATGAGAGGAACATGCATGTGTGTATCTACCTTGGTCAGCAGGTATGAGAGGAACATGCATGTGTGTATCTACCTTGGTCAGCAGGTATGAGAGGAACATGCATGTGTGTATCTACCTTGGTCAGCAGGTATGAGAGGAACATGCATGTGTGTATCTACCTTGGTCAGCAGGTATGAGGGGAACATCCTTAGCGGTGGGGGACAGACAGAAGATCTGGTTACCGCTGACCTGTCCCTCCACCTCTGTCAGGTTTCCAAAGGAACAGGTGATCCCAGCTGCCAGGTCTGGGACATCAGATACCTTCACCAGCAACTGCATAGAGAGATGAAGAAACCACACATCACACCTCACATAGGAACAACCACACATTACACCTCACATAGGAACAACCACGCATTACACCTCAGACAGGAACAACCACACATTACACCTCACATAGGAACAACCACACATTACACCTCACATAGGAACAACCACACATTACACCTCAGACAGGAACAACCACACATTACACCTCACATAGGAACAACCACACATTACACCTCAGACAGAAACAACCACACATTACACCTCACATAGGAACAACCACACATTACACCTCACATAGAAACAACCACACATTACACCTCAGACAGAAACAACCACACATTACACCTCAGACAGGAACAACCACACATTACACCTCACATAGGAACAACCACACATTACACCTCACATAGGAACAACCACACATTACACCTCACATAGGAACAACCACACATTACACCTCAGACAGAAACAACCACACATTACACCTCACATAGGAACAACCACACATTACACCTCACATAGGAACAACCACACATTACACCTCAGACAGAAACAACCACACATTACACCTCACATAGGAACAACCACACATTACACCTCACATAGAAACAA